>NW_024582091.1:12785434-12807938 GCF_017639235.1 Corvus kubaryi
AAGAAAGAAAGAAAGAAAGAAAGAAAGAAAGAAAGAAAGAAAGAAAGGAAAGAAAGAAAGAAAGTTAGTTAAGCAGTACCAAGGTACAGACCCAGGCATTTTGACTCTCAACTGGTGGCGTTTTTAGATCATTAAAACAGTCCCTAATACCTACTATTGTGCAAATACCAGAATTTCTTCCTAATGTCTTACTGGATCTATTTTTTCTGTCCACAATTTACCTGAAAAAACATTAAATATATAATAATTTAGATTATAATAAACTGCACCTAACTCTAACCGTCAAAAGAAAAATTTTAACTCCTTTATATTGTCTAACAATCTTTATGACCAGACTAGATGGCAGTTATAGACTGGAAGTTTTCTTTTCAAATATCTGAAGTCAAGGGACATGCATTATCCTCTCCCTTCCCTGGATTATTTATGTGAGTCATTTCTAGCCTTTGTAAGATGCCATATAGGACTATTTATATGTGATAGGTTGCCCTATATCCCAAAGTAGTTTTCCATCCTTTTAAGGAACAGGGAATTGGAAAAGTGTTCAGTAATTTTCACCTTCCAATGTTTTTTGGGGGTTGCATTGGAAATTTAATTTAATTTCACTACACAAATGGTCTTTTCTTTCTTATTTCAGAATAGGTGGCTTATTTCATAACCACAGGACAAATATGACAAAAACCAGGTTTATCAGACATTCAACAGATACTGCACACAGATTTCTGTCTCACTGTCTGAGTGGAGGGACTCTTGTGGACCAACCTGATGCAAAACTTATAGCCAGACCTTGGTTGGTGCCTTCCTGATGAAACAATTGCGTGAAGGGAGCTGTACCATGTCTTCAGCATCAACTGGACCCCTCTGAAGCCATGTGGAAAAAGATGTCTTGTGCACATCAAGCACACTGGGCTGCAAGTTTGACAGACATTTCTGCACACAGTCTTCTGGGATTGCAGTTTTCACTGCCCAGGTCTTCAGAACATGCCAGAGAGGTTGGCAACTTTTGTGCCAGTTCATGGGTGCTGAGGCCAATGTTGCAGTTGATCTAAATATGAAAATATGTCACCTTCTTCATAATAGCTTTTCTCTCTATTATCAGCTTAAGTGTTTCTAGCCATTTCTTTGTTCGGCTCAAGTTATTTGTCTTCTTGTTCCAGAACCTTATAAGGGCTTGAAAATAGCCACACGGCAAGGTCCATTATAAATTTTAATTCAAATATTTGTTTGTGTAAAAATCTGAGATACTAACTAATAGAAGCAAATAATCATTTCATATATGAATATTCTGAAGTGTAATTCCAAAGTACCTTTTGTGTATCTCTAGTAATCATAGCACTGTCTCATTAAATGGAGAGAATGCTCAATTCATATGCTCCTTAGTATTCAAAACAAGATTTACAACCTATTACCATTAGAAGGTATCTTTTCAAATTATATGTAAAAAAATAATTTTTATTATTAATTTTTACGATTAATTATTTCCATGAAGAACAGTCCTTGAAAAAGATATATTTCTTGCCAATTGAAATGACTGTGCAGTGGTTGATTCACTAACTCTTTCCATGGATTAACTGAATTACTCATTCTCCCTATAGCAATACTTCATATTTATTTTATCTGAAACTTTAATCCAGTGTTCATTTTATATAAACCTGTGGCTACAGTCCTGTGGGAAAATAAGCTATTCCTACCACTAGGGCTGCATGTCTTTCAAAAGAAGAAATTTTGAGAAAGTCTCCCGTTAGTTAATCTAACTACCATATTTCAGTTTTAAACTTTTCTTTTAAAAGCCAAGGCTTAGACTGACTGAAATTAAAGGAAAATTTTAAACAGCCAAGAATATCTAGGTGTATGATGAATTTTAATATTTAAAAACCATATTAATTTCTGAGGAATTGAGAATTTATTGTTTTTCAAATATATGGTGATAGTATGGAGCTAGGTAACACAAAATAAACACCCTTCTTCTTCATTTTTAAAAATTTATCTTGTCAGCTTAAGTGCTTTTTTATGTTGTAAATGGTTTATTGTAGAAATACCTCAGACAAGAGCAGAAATTGGCAACTGTAAGCTAATGTAAGTGAAAACACACACCATGAAATTTGTGTTCCTGCAATTGCTTGTGTCAATACATTTGGATCAAGTTTGTGATGCTCTATTAGTGGCAGTGCTGGGAACTATGAGGTGGTTTTGAAATTTAATAAACATAGAAATATGTTTTGAAGTCATGAGGAAAAAAGTTGCAAACATTTTCTCATGGCAAGATTGGAACTTCTTTTAAATTCCAGATATGATTTTACATTAATGTCTCTTGAGAAAGCACCCTTTCAAAAACAGCCTTGAAAACATAGTTATGGCTGTCATATCCAAAGGTAAATCACAGGTTTGTTGGTTGTATCATCTTGGAGAGCAAGTTTTATTTGTTTGTGCAGCTAGAACTCCCAGCCCTTACATTATTTAGAGAATTCTTCCAAATGAAGAAAACTCCTATAAGGATCTTATGTTTGCAAGGAAGTGGATAGACCATGAGGAGAAGTGGGAGCCAAGGCTTTCAAAAAAGGAAGCAGTGAAATGATTGGCAAGGAGAGAAATAATGATAGCATGAAAGCCAAGAAAATCCCAAATAATTAAAAGAATGAAAATATGATGCAAAAGTTCTTGGTTTTCCTTTTTCATCTCATGTAGGTGAAAGTGTGTAATTTTTATCTGCAGCAGGAAATCTCAAATTAGAAATCATAAATATATATGTAAGTTATGGAAGAGAAAGATTGCTTCTTTAAGAAATGCCTTAAATACTAAAGGGAGAGATAGATATTTCCTGGACAAGTAAATGGTTCATAAATACTTTATCATGCACTAAAGCCAAACAGCATAGGAAAATAACATGGAAGGGTGTTTCTTGGTTTTGAGTCAGGAGAGCAAACTTCCTCCTCTAGGAAAAATATGGCATTCTCTTGCCCCACTGGAGTACCCTAATTGCTTTCAGGGAGTGAGATATCAGAGATACTCTACTCATGGCACTCAGTGTTTTATAACAACAGTTTGGGAAACTCAGGTTTCTCACTCCCAGATTCTCCATTTGTTCAAATACCTTCCCAGGACATGCAAATTCTTTACCAAAAAAAGTACTTCCCAAATGTTACATACTTGACCAAAAAAGAAAAAAAATCCTTTCTTAAGAGAAGAAAAAATCCAAAAATCAATTTTTAAATAAAATTTGTATCTAGCTGTACCCCATGTCTCAACCAATGATCTTTTGTTGCTGGTGGGAAATAATGAGTAAATACAAAGTTCCTTGGAAAAAAAATATCAGAAATCTAAGTAAAGGCAATAAATTTACTCGCTAGGCCCTTGTCCATGGTCTGAAGGTTAAGATTTATCATCTGCTTACTCTCAGGTGCTATCCTGGCTCAGGGAAGCCAGAGACTTGCAAAACCACAGATCATAAGATGCACTGAAATGATTTGTATCTCCTACACAAGTGGTTTGTAGTTTACAACCAACTTTTCTTCTACCATAAGGAAACTTCTCCTTGGATTTCAGCCACTGCCTCTGAGCAGTTACCTCATACACCATAAAATCTAACCAAGTGAAAAGGTGGCTACACATTTCAAACTAAGCTTCTCATGTGAAAAATGGACCTTTGAGAAAGTAACTGATGAGTGATAATGGGTTTGTAACTTAGCATTAACCATGCTGCAAAGCTCTGTATGAATTCTGCTCTCGAAGGGCAGAAACCTTCTTTTGGAAAATCAGATTTTCAGAGCAAGCAGACATAATATTTTAAGTCACGTCATCTGCCCTCTACTGACATTCCACTCAAACCAATATGTGGCCTTTCAGATAAAGTCACCATTCCACACATATTTTAGATTTTAACAACTGTGACTTGCTTTGACAAGCCGACTGATGACTTTGCCATTAGGTAAGGTAGGACACTGACTTTCTCAAAAACACAAAAAACAAGCTCAGAAGATAATACATTAACCCACCTCTAACCCACAAGCAGTTCAAATGTACATTACAGAATAATTCTTCACTGAAACCTTTGGAAGAGCAGCTGCCACAGGACACCATACTTTGTACATTCAAAGAAAGATGCAATGCTTTGGAGGAGAGACCATCAGAGCTCACTGGAGAGCAGGCAGTCCCTCAGTTAGATATCACAGTTGTTGCTAACATGAATTATTGCAAAACATCCTGTTGAAAATATTGTCCTAAAGTTGCAGGTAGTTCAATGGCTATTTTCAAGAAATGTGTTACCTCAAGCCAATATGTTACATTAAAGGTTGTCCTGCAAGTCCCAGAGCCCACAGTGGAGAGCAGCAATTTGCCTGCTCTCTGCTGGGGCCTTTTTGTCTCTAATTCCATTCTAAGTAAAGACCATGGATATCATGATGTGGTTTCATAAGGGAATACTTTATGTAAAACATTGAAATGGTGACTGAAAATGAAGAGAGAAGCAGCTTCCCTCCAAAACCTCCCAGAAAAGAAGTGCAGACAGTGACAAGCAAACAACTCCACAGGTTCTTCCCCTAGAAGTTTGCAAGTGGAAAGGAGATCCCTAAGAAAATCCAAAAAGGGACAAGAGAAAGAGAAGCAGAAGAAAGAGGGAGAATATAATAAAATCAAACATATGCTCAGCAAAAGTGAAGTCTTTGCATAGTGCTGTCTAGTCTGTGAAGATTTCTTTACTTTTCTTGGTAACAACTGGTGTTGTGAAGGATATGTCAATAATCAATGCTGACATCTGCCTTGCACTAAAGGAGCTGAAAAAAATTCACCTGGCTTGATAAACTTATCAGTAAGTTGCACGAAATTTCATTGTTGCCTTTTTTGATTTGTCATTTCCTAATTACCATTAAATACCAGTTCAGCACTGCTACAGTTGTCTACTTGATCAGCCACCTGAACCTATCATTCCAATGATAAAGCATCTGCCAAGCTTGCTTCTGTCCTCTTCTAATTTCAAGCACACAACCAAAACCTTGATAACCAAACTCTTTAGGAACATACTTGTCCACCATGGAAAGTTTCCACCTGATTTTAATAGAAATATGTGATGCTGTCCAGACTTTAATGTTTCATATTTTAAAGAACAAAGTGATGGGTGTTTCTCTTTTCCTTTTAAAGGATGCATTCCAATTTATTACCATAAAACAGAGGTGGCTGAAAAAATTTGAGCAATTTTAAGAAGCACAGTACAGCATTTTGTTGCTAAAAGTGTTCTGGTAAACATGCACAAATGTGGGTGGTGATGTTAGGAAGACAACAGTAAGGTTCAAATAGCACAGATCTTGAATATGGGGTTTATAAAATAAAAATACATTTAATTTGAGTGTGAATTAGACTTCCAAATAATAGTATTCTTCAGGGTAATTGCATTACTATAATGCAATTTCAAAAATAGCAGGCAATGGTCACTCAGAGCCATTTTATTGAGATAAGTCAAATATTAACAGAGGAAGTAAAAAAAGGAAAGTCTCACTTTCACATAAAGTGTTTCAAGATCACTTTCAGCCATCTTAACTTTTTACTTTTAGCAAAGTTTTCATATTTAAAGCCTGCAAGGGGCAACTAATACTACCTGAAAGGAGGGTGTAGTGAGATTGGGGTCAGTCTTTTCTCCCAAGTAACAAGAAGTAGGACAAGACAAAATGTCATCAAGTTGCACCAGGGCAGGTTCGCATTGGATATTAGGAAAAATTTCTTCATGGAAAGTATTATCAAGCACTAGAACAGGCTGCCCAGGGAAGTGGTGGAGTCACTGCCCCTGGAGGTATTTAAAAGATGTGTAGATGTGGCATTTAGAAACATGGTTTAGTGGTGGACTTGGCAGTTCTGGATTGAGGGCTGGACTTGATCTTAGAGGTATTTTCCAACCTAAACATTTCCATGATTCTAGGTATAAAGTATGCACAGGAGTGCAAAGCTCCCTGTGTTGTGCTATCAGTCTTGCAAACAGTGCTCACACTCAGAAAATTCTCAAATATCTGAGAATTTTCCTGAGCAAATTAAAACTGACAAACGTGCTTCCGACTCTTAAGTGCAGAAATGCAACATATTTCTTGGAATCTTGGCTGCTCATTCTCTGTAGCATCGTAAATATTCACATGCACATTTCAAAGCAATATAAACATTTAACAAAATGGCTGGGTTTTTAACAAAAGCTGAGCAGCAGGTTTTGTTCCAGTCCCCTCTATATAACCATGATACTTAAACATTTTAAATAATTCCTGTGCTTCTGGAGATAAAGTTCAGAGATTACAGGATAATGAAGTCTGACCTTCCGTATCTCAAAAGACATTACATTTCACCCAGATACCTTCAAACAAAACACAAGAACATTTAGCCACTTGAACCCTATACTCTGATTTCTTTGAGCCTTTGCAGCCATACAGATATCCAGACAACTCAGTACTTCTCTTTTGGGGAGTTTGCTCTCACTGTCAGATCTTGTTACAGCTGTTCTTTATTTCTAATTCGATTCTGTCTGACTGATGCTTCCAAGCACTGGTTACCATGTGCCTTTCACCTGCCAGCTAAAGTGGCCATTAACATTCAGCTGTTCTTCTTCATTGATATTGCTGAGTATGAGAAAAAACTCTTCTTCAAGGTGTGGATTGCACTTGCAGCTCCTTTCCAGAATGTGTCCAGTGCTACCTTGCTAATATCCTCAGTATGTCTGACCAGCACACTCATCTACCCACAAAAAAATCCCACTGGCTTGCTGTGAAACTAGAAAAATCTGCTGAAGAGTTTATTTCACTCTCTTGATCATTAAGGGAAGGAAACCTGAGTCGTTTGAGGAGATGTCTAATGTCAAAAACAAATGTCTCTGAAACATTCTCCCCCCTCTGTTAAAATGTGCAGAAAAGTCCCTGACTTCTGCATGTTAAAGAGCAGCAAAATTGTGTTGGGTTCAGATATTTTAAGAAAGCTGATTATCATGTTGCTTTATTTTGTATCATGGTCATTTTTAATTGAACTAAATACTCCAATAAAATATGTTGGCATAGATTTTCCCATGCCACTTGTTTTCCTGTGAAATTCTATAAATTTCAGGTTTACTTATTTCGCTTTCAGGTTGCTTCAGAAATATTGTATTGCAAGATAGTTTTATCTGGCAATAATTGAAGGATGATTACATATTTGTACTGGAAAACAAATAAATATATTGCATGGAAATGCAGTTACAAATATCATCAGTCAGAAAGCCAAAATTTGAAATATACTTTCCATGGCAATGTTAAGTGGAGCAACTTAAGTTTTAGTGCATTCGTATCAGGCTATTTTGCAAACAAAACAAGGCTCCTCTACTTTGACAATCGCTCGAGTCCATGTTAGTTCTGTTTTGCACTGTGAAAGGAGTGTAATGTAATTTTTTTTTAAATGAAAATATAGCTTTGACAGCACAGTTTTGCTTGAGGATGTGAATTTGACAGCAAATCCCCTGGCTGTGAGAGGCCTTGCTTGTAGTAAGTCACCTCCTGACAACCCCTAAATCACAGGCTGAAATGAATATGAATAAATTATATTGAATTCCTCTGTCCTAAAGCTGGGTGCATTTTGCCTTTTATTCCTTCCGTTTCCCTTCCTTCTTTTGGTTCCTTTCTCTTCTGTCATCTTCCACTTTTCTTCAGTCTTTTACTTTGTTTCCTTTCAGAAAAACCTGCAGTTCTTAGAATGGAAGGGTAGGGAAATTTTTTTCCTTTTTACCATTTAGATACGTCTTTGTCTCCAGAAAGATTTAAAACATGACTAAGAACTTTGACGAATTAAGTTCTCACTTATTGTATTTTAATTCATCTCCGGTCATTCCCATCTGTCTTTTCTGCCTCCTTTTAATCACACTCTTTTTAAAGCTTCTGTCATAATCATGTCTGCTATCTATTCCTTTCCCTGAATGAGTTTTTACTTTTGTTATTATTAGCTATCTCTTCTTTTCTACTGTGTGTTTTAATTTACTCTCCCTTTTCAGGCTTTTTTTTTTCCCTCAGGGATTGTGTTCTCTGCCTCAGTTGTACTGGCAAGACCTCAACCATGATCTCAAGGGTTCGGCTCTGAATTCCTCTGGGATGGAATGCTTCCTGGATGAAAGATGGGTTAGGAAGTCTCAAAACCCTGTTCACTTGAACCCACTCAGAACAATCAGTGAGAATGGTGAAGTTGCTGTCAAGGGACTCTCACTCGGGCATTGAGAGACTGAAAAGTACATACCACCCCAGCATCTCCTTCCTTCTCAGCATCCCCTCTTGGTCCCCAAAACTGCTAGTCACTTTTCTATAGTGCAGGCAGAGAATTATTTACTGTTCCATATCCTAACTCCTGTAGAATACGGTGTTATTCCTCAATCTTACCAATTTAGCATTTTGAATGTGTATCAAAAATTCCATGCCAATGACTCTGTTGTATTTTCTCACCCTAAGCTTTTAGTTAAGAGAGAGCAGCAGCCTAATTCAGCAGACTGGTAGGCTGAACCACGAGGAAAGGTTGCAATTGCAGCCATTTCTCAGCAGTCTGAAGCCCATGTGTCTTTGCTTTGAGCAAAGTTTTGAGCAGTTCTGTTCAGGACTTTTTCAGATACTGTAATTCCACTTCATTTAAATGAATTAACAGTTTAAAAATGATTGTCATTTAAAGCATGCTAATACAACACAATTTAGCTGAGAATTATCTCAGCTAAATTTTTTTGATTCAAAATAGCTTCTCTCCAACATTAATTTAAAGCAACAGAATAAAATATTGAAACAGAATTCTTATTGAAATTATTTGGAATAAAAAACTGGATTATTTTTATTAAAGTGTTCAGACTTTATTTTTATTGTGGTTTGTGACAAGAAAAATTTTTAAGCCTCAAAAATGCCTACTGTGGCAGATGCAACCTTGCTCTTTTGATGTTTTTTACATATAGTATTTTAGTGCAAATTTTGTTTTTGTAACTATGAAGCTGCATTTGTATCCATTTGATTCCACACCATAACAATGCATACTAATTTGCTTTCCATGCTTGTCATCCTCATAATCATTTACCTTACCTTTATCCTGGTTTATTGCACAAAAGTAATTTAATACCTTAATAATGGAATAAATTATACACTACAATTCCAGTTTTAAATGCCTATTTCATTAACACTTTATAATTTTATTTTCTGCATAAGATCTTCCATATAACTCCCTGTGCCTCCAATAAATCATTTTAAAACTTTATTCAGTATTTGACGATTATATTAAATTTATTCCTCAGCTCATATGTGGAATCATATTAAATATACCTCAGAGAGGTGTTTCAGATTTCATTTACTGAACTATTAAAAGCACACAGATGAACATATATGAAAAATTTACCTTCTGAAATTGATTTATTAAGATTTTGTGTCTGTAACTATAACAATCTGCCCCGAATTGAAAAGGGCAAGCATGAATAGGTAGCATCAGCATTCCTATTCTTCATACAAAACTTTTACTACTTAAAACAGAGAAAGGTCCTCACAATGACAGAATATGTGATTTATTTAACCACATACTGTGTTTCAAGATTTTTCTAATTGCACTCATATTCTGTATGGGGACTATTGGTATATTTCCTTTTCATTTTTTTTTTTAGATAACAGCCAAAATGTCTGAAGCCATTCAGACTCCTGCCTGAAACGTCTAGCCTTTCCTTCTTGAACTGTGCTGTTCAAGCATGCCTTGGATTTGCTGTCTGCAGGGGCAATAATGCACTAAAGGCCAGAAATAAGCATAGGCACCTACAAGTAATGCAGGCATCTGAACTCCAGCGTGACCACCCACAGAAACTCTGGAGACTGCTTTGGTACCCACAACAGCTGGACACCGTGGTTGGGCTGAGGTGATGCAGCTGCCTGGGAAATGTCACATTAGCACAGCTGGGATCACTGACTCTCATCAGTGGAGCAAGAGGGGCTATGGCTTGTGGAGATGAGTAAGACTGCTCAGAAGGAAGCATGCAGGCTTGGGGTCAGGCACCCTCCCCAAAAACCTATTTCTGCTCCCCACTGCGTTACAGGCCTCCTATAGTTTGCTTCTGGCCTTCCTCTCACAAAATTCACTAATCTTGCAAGTGGCCAGGCTTCAGAAGAAGAAGCAGAGTCACTTAATCCTGGGCAGTGTTTCCTAGCAGAGGGTGGTGTGGAAGCAGTGACCTTTCAAGATGTTCAGCTGGAGGAACATCTGTTTCTGGAGATACTGTGTCACCAAATCCCCTTATTCCTTCCAACAGAGCTCAGTTTTCTATCTCCACTTGGCACATCTCCATAGGTACTAACATGTCTTCCTAGGGATCTGGACAAACCTATAAGACGAAGAGAAGCAGTCATGTGATCATGGAATCATAGACTGGTTTAGGTTGAATGGAATCTTTAAAGATCCTCTAGTCTAACTCCCCTGCCATGGGCAGAGAACCTTCCAGTAGATCAGGTTGCTCAGAGTCCCTTTCAACCTGGTCTTGAACACTTCCAGGATGGACCATCCACAAATTCTCTGGGCAACCTGTTTCAGTGCCTGACCACCTGCATTGTAAAAAAAAAAATTCTTCCTTATATTAAATTTAAACCTACCCTCCTTGAGTTTAAAACTGTTGCCCCTTATTCTATCACTACAGGATCTGGTAAAAAGTCTGTCTTTCTTATAAACCCCCTTAAATATTGAAAGGCCACGAGTGATTTTAAACGCTTCTGAGATAACCGGAACAGGAAAAAGTTGCTCTCACATGTTTAGGTACCAGGACAAGATCTATCTGCCTAATGTATCTTTTGTCCACACAGATATCTCCATATAGACATTGTTGTCCATTCATAGCCAATGAAGAAAAATTGGGCTTTCTAAAAAACACAGCATCACCAAAACACAGCATCATCAAAACTGGAAGATACCTTCAAGATCAGCTAGTCCAACTATGAACCTGGCACCACCGTAATCACCTCTCAACCACATCCTCAAGGGCCACATCCAGACACCTCTTGAACACTTCCAGAGACAGTGAGTCAGTCACTTCCCTAGGTAACTTATACTGATGCCTAACCACTCTTTCAGTGAAAAAAAATTTTCTAACCTCTGATCTGAACCTCCCCTGGCACAACTTAAGCTCATTTCCTCTTGTCCTTTGAACTTGAGACATGGCAGAAGAGACTGACCCTCACCTGGCTACAGCCTCCTTTCAGGCAATTATGGAGCGTGATAAGGTCACCTCTGAGACTCCTTTTCTCCAGACTAAATGCCCCCAGGCCCCTCAGCTGCTCCTCATAAGGACTTGTGCTCCAGACCCTTCACCGGCTCCACTGCCCTTCTCTGGACTTGCTCCAGCCCCTCAATGTCCTTCTTGAATTGAGGGGCCCAGAACTGGACACAGGACTCGAGGTGTGGCCTCACCAGTGCTGAGTACAGGGGAACAATCACTGTCCTGGTCCTGCTGGCCACACTATTGCTGATCCAGGCCAGGATGCCATTGGCCTTCTTGGCCACCTGGGCACATGCTGTACTGAAGTCTAAATAGACAACATCCACAGACTTTCCCTCATCTACTAACAGTTGACTTCAGAGGGTAAAATGTTTTATTACATAGGGAAACTGGAACATGGCCTTTGTGGTTTTCTTCCCAGCACTGTAAAGGTTAAGTAGCTTCAAGTGAATGTACCTACTCTGCCCTAAAAATTGATCAAACATGTTACAGGAGAGTGTATTACTAAGAGAAAATTCAGTTTTACAGTATGAAATTCCAAGTAAGAATTCACATCTATTAATCTAACCCACAGTCTAAAGTAAACTAATCAATTTTTCATATACATCAGAGGAGACATGGAATAAACTGAAAGTGACTCACTGAAATAGAGGTATTCACTTCTTTGAAAAGACAGTAAGATGAGCTTCTGAACGAATGTATAGAGAGTTGAAAGAAAGGACACAGGCTATGTTCTGGGCATAAAGATACGATTGTCTAAATGGCATTTTTCCATTGCAAAGTTTCCACTGTTCTTGAAAAAATATACTACTTTATTCTCACAAGACATATGAAAGTTGGAATGAAATAAGAGCTGAGAAATAGCTACTGCTCTGCGGTTGAAGGGTATTTTAGCTCATCAAATACAACCTTTGAGAGAAAGGTAATGACAGCCTTTATGCTTATCAAGGAAAAAGCTTACATGACATTTCCCAAATCTCCTACTTATACAACTGTCCAGTCAACTGCAGCAGCAAGTGCCCAGGACCAGCAGAGAGCCAGGATGGCTGCTGTGTCTTGTCTCACAGAATGTCACATTTTCAACTCTCATCACTGCTGTTTCTTTTTCTTATTTTTTTAATGTTCATTTGACAGAGCTGGGATAGAGTCATTTTCTATTGGATCTGAAGAAAAGGCCATATCTATGTATTTTTTGTGTTTCATCGTAAATTTAAAGGCATAGTGAATAGATTAGTAGGTGGAAGAAAATATGGGGTCCTTTTCTAAAGAATGGAAAGCTTCAAGGACTGGGCTAGCAAGCTGCTCTTGGAAGGAGTATGGAGAAGGAAGAAAGATGAGGGCTGCTCTGGGTCTCTCTCCCCTTTGTGTAGACCTCTCTGTCACCCCTTAGGCCACTGCACATCTTTTCTCAAGCCAAGGGAAGAAAGTCTGTGGATGAAGTTCCTGAAATGAGGGTTCGTCATCACGGTTCCTGTGCCTCTGTCCCTATTTTCAAGAGGATGTTGAGTGTCATTTTTGGTTGTAAGACCACGTAGTAAACAAGAGCTTCTACAGTTCTAGGAAAGCAGTATTTTATGAGTGCATTCATATGAAAATAAATGATAATTTAAAAAATACTATTAGTCTTAATCAGTAAATCCCACAATTTGCACAATCTGGAATTAGAAATTATGGTTCCTTGCAGCCTTTTATCTTGCTATCATTATTTCTTATTTCTTACTTAACAAACTGGACTTGACATGCTTCCTCTTACCATTTATAATCCCACATTCTGCTTACCCGTACATTTGCCACAAAATCAACTACTGACGGGTTTTTTACCTGTTTTTCCTCCTCCTATCACCTTACCTCATGAAAACTTTACCCCATTGCCTGTTTTCTCTAATTTAAAACTCAAATGTGCCTATTCATTTGAGGCTGCTATCTCTAGAGCAATGACAGTGTTTGCACAATATTGGTGGCCATATTTTTGGTTTCCTTTCCCATCCTATAAATACAGTCCTGATTTTTGTCACTTCTGCTCCTTCAAATGTAAAAATTATCAGCTTAAAGAAAAAAACACTTATCTGCCAATGCTGATGGCAGCAGCTGAATGCCAGCAATTCTGAGTACAGCTATGAATATATATTGCTGCTGTCCTCTACCAGTGAAAGCAGGAGCACTTGGCTCTGGGAATGAATATTTCCCAAATAGTGCTATATTCTGTATACCCAGTAATACTATATTTTTGCATACTACTTTTGTCATTAGAATGAAAACATATCACTTTTTCATAGCAATGAACCATTTGTACACTACTAGAAATTACTATCTTAGCATATGAAAAATATTTCATTATAGAGAAGCTGATGATTTATTAAATGGGAGATACTCCACCTGAAAAGCAGGTGTTACAGGTTCCTCAACCTCCCTGGGATATTGTTTCATACACACTTGGAAAGACCAGCAGAAATAACAGGAAATAGAGGTAGGGATATGAAGCAGAGGAGAAAGGTGTCTTATCTATATATACAGGTACACATAAATATTAAGTACTGATTTACATTTAACATATATTCCATATTCTGACAAAGTGAGATAGAATGGTTTAGAAACATATCCTCTAGATGCAATTTATACCGCAAGTAAAAGAAGCCTAAAAATTTATGTAACACATAAAATAATCAGTAACACTTGCTCATTTACACCAACAGAAAATTTGTCCTTCATCATTCAAGCTCACCATTTCCAAGTATACTATTTCTTTTCTGTTTTTTCCAAGTATCTACTGAAGTTTGAAGGTCAGAGAATGCTTGACTCACGTACAGTTACCTCAGGATACTTTTTTCTGACCTTTAGGTAACTGATGAGTATTTTAAGTAGCCACATGGGTTTTGAGCCATTCCCATGGCATTTTTTCAGGAAAGAATTTCTCCTGATGTTCAGCATTTCTGTATTTCAGACTGCCAGCACTTCAGCTATCATCATTGCTCCAGCTCACTGCTCAGGCAAATAGAGTTGGATGATGTCTGAGCCATCCACTGCTCCTGACTGGTTAAGTTTATGAATTCTCGTGATCATAGGCTTTAACTTTTTTCAGCAGTGCCCTCAATTTCCCAGTACTTGTTCTTTTACTTCAGGCTTGCTGATCTGCCTTGGTGACAAATGTCTCCATTAGAACAGATTCATTTTATTTTCTCAGTCTCACTTCACATGTTTAAAAAGGTCTTAAAGATTTAGAAACTAATAGAACTAGGCAAATACAGCAAGGAATGTCAGTGAATTATTGGTCCAATATTTTTTAATGAATTCTCTTCATCTGTGTCCAACAATAGTCCAATGCAAGGGTTTCACAAGTTGGTAGAGCTAAAGAATCAGCAATTTTTAAATAAGTATTGGAGTCTAACACCAAAACTCACTTTCCATATAATACTTACTCCAGAAATCAGATTTTAAGAGCTCTGAGAATTTAATAGAAAATTGGAGCACTCCTGTTAGTGTGAATAAGCTAAGGAAGCATTGCAGCTGTATTTTAGTAAGGTGGAAGTCGCACTCTTGAGATAAGAATAATTGCCTAAAATTCAATAATATATGCTGAGCTAATGGCCTGTTCTGGCCTTACAAATGCTACTCTCACTCTGTCATTGCCTGTGGCAGAGTTTATTTCTTTTGCTGCCAGTCCCTCATGAACAGCAGGCTCAGACAGATCAGAAGTTCCAGGGCTGACTGGTGCCATGCCCTCTGCATGCCTGGTAGTGGCCAGCATGGTGGAACTCCACTTAAAGCTTCCTGCAAAAGGTGCGGTGTGGGCTGACTGGGGATCATGGGACCGTGGGACTTGTGGAAATGAAGGGTAATGGTGAATGGGTCCCTCCTGCACCCTTCAGAGATGGCATGAGCATGCTGGCTCCACAAGGCACTTTGCCACACAAAACCACCTATTTCTCATTTCCATTTCTGCTCAAGCCACTTCAAGCAGTACTCAAGAATGCACTTTTTTTTTTAATAACAAACATTTAACTAGTTTTAAAATTTGCAGGCTGCACAAAAGCCATGTGGCAGCTTGAGAAGTCTGTCAGTTTACTGCAAACAAGATTTATTTATTGCCAAATCAGAAGCAGCAGTGCCTCAATAAGCCCTGCAGTCATCTGATCTGTAAGGGCATGTTGTTTAAAGATTTCATAATTAGTTCATTATCTGTGAATGGGCTATGGGCTATTTTCCAATTAATCTACTCATTTTATTCAGGCCCTGCGTACTAACAATAATAGATCAAAAGAAAATGTATTCCTCTGCTTCAAGTACTTCTGTATCATGCTGGTAATTTCCTCTGCTCTAGAGTGATTTATTTCTTTCCTCTTTCTTCACTTCTGGCCTGCCCTGAAATATCAGTTTGATTAGGGTGTCTGAGGACTCAAGTTCCCCCACTGGAAGCATGACAGAAAGGGCTTTTCTTCTCCAAACCAGAAACATTGTCTGAGGCTAAAGATAGATTAAAGGAAATCTGAGGAGTCAAGCAGGGTGGGGAGAAACTCAAATTCTAAGAGCAGTGAAATAAAGCACCTCTTTATTGGCAACCTTGATCAATATTAGAAGGGAAGAGAAATCAGCATTCATTGCTTTTGCCAATAGTTTTTCCATGAGTAGACCAGTAGCTCTTTTCCTCTTGACAAGGTGGTGTATCAGATGCAAATACAAACCTCACAAAAATATTCACTTTCGACATCAAAGCCTGTCATTGCCCAAATGAAATATAAGCAACAGAATAACTAATTTCTAGTTAAATTAAAAAATTTGTCCAGAGAATTAAATAACATCTGCTTTAAAAAATTTTAACAGGAGGAATTCTGCACTAATGCCCATGCTAATGCCCAGCGTATAAGTGTCACCATCATTTATTCTACTTATGACTAGGCATCCAGTGTTTCACCATGTTTTAAACACATTTCCTCTAGCAGTCTCAGTCAGCTAAAGGAGTAAGTTACAGTGCTTTGACATAAATATTTTCCTGGGGCTGCACCTTTAAAAAAAGTTCTTGAATTACTCTGACACAAAGTAGTGACAAACAAAGAAAGTGAAATAAATGATAGTGGAATACTATTTTTACCCAATTTAGAAAATTTCCTCAGAACACTCAGAATTGTTTCATTTTTTTTTGTCCACTTAGCTGTTAGATGGGGAATGTGCCCTGTGCTAGAAACACAGGAGGCTTTTAGCTACTTACAAAGCGTGGGAAAATGATTTTCATACTAAAAACTGGACATGAAAACTTCAGATGATTTCACTATATCTGGGTGAAAGACTGAAACATTAAAATACACGATTAAATATAACCTCTTGCAGTTGCTATGTGTTGTCTGAATGGATTAGGGGAGATTTTTCCTCCAACTTTTCTCCTTATCCATTCATATAGGCAAAGAGATTTTGTTCAGGAAGATCTTTGGAGGAATGTAAGACCACAGGCATTCATGTGAACATGAATATTTGCTGGTTTTGACCACTTGTCATTCATTACTCTTTTCAGCTAGATGCACAAAATAAGAGCTGAGTCTCACATGGCTCCCTGCATAAGTGCCAAAGTCTGAGATGTCAATGTTTAGGACTGGAGCTGCACAGAGACACTGCCAAATCACTCCCAGAGCTGCCACAATGGGTTGATTTCTCAGTTTATCAGCAGAGCTCCCATATGTATAAAAAGTATTCACATTAAACCGCATTTGATTTTTTCTAAAAATAAACAGCTTGTTCTTTGCTTGATTTGACAAATAGAGTAGGATTCAACTGACTAAGACATCTAAATCTATACATCTCTGTATAGGGATTCAAATATGACCATGTGAGACCCTGCTAAAGTTTGTGGACACAAGCTGTCAAGCAGATATTGAAATTGTAAAGTTATTTAGCTGACTAGCTGCTACAGTAAGATTCAGTAGTCTAGATATAGATGCCCAGTGTAATTTTAGATGCTGTGACCTATCTTTCATGTCTTCAGTTGCTGCCACAAAAGGGTGGAGGTCTGCTCTGCCTGCCCTATCTGCCTGCCCTGGGCAGATCTCCTGGGCATCACAAGCACCACAAGAAGCCTGTGTTCAGGAAACTGAGTCCCAGCCTGAGCAGCAGGTGAACTGCTCTACAGGCATGAATGACTGCACCGACTGTCACAGGAGCTTAAACTCCTGACCAATGCCTACTTGTAGAAACTGTAGTTCAGATATCTTGGTTTTGAACTGAATCCCAACCACAAGCTTCCCTTTCTTCTGAAACAAAACATGTCATTCCAAGAAAGTCTAGGAAAATACAAGTCTGTATCTCCAGCAATGCCAAAAAAAGAAAAGGCTATATTTTCCACGTTGCTTTTTGACTTACAGCATTACAGATTTGTTTGCTGCTGCTGCTTTTGAGGATTGGACTGCATATTTCCCATTTGCAGATGTGATGTATAAGGACTACTCTCCCTCTTTTCAACCAACAGTTCCAATTATTGTAAATCAAGCCTGGAAATCCATCATCCTCCAGGGAGTTTCCAAAATAGTAGACAAGAGTGTCATTTTTATGTGCATTTATACTGCTTGTCAATCTGTACTTATTTATGCCCAGAAGAGCAGCTTTAATAAGAAAGACTTGAGCTAAGGTTTCACAAGATGAAGTATCCAGGAGTTTTAAGATATTCGTGCCCTGCAGCTCACTCCTACTTGCTGCTGTGTGCCATTGCTCTTTTGCAGGACCAGAATAGCTCTTGTGTGGCTTGTGACTCAGGAAATCACCCAGCTCAAAAATAAGCCAGTCATTAAAGAAGGTCATTAAAGGAAAGAGAGGTTATTTCAAATCTAAACCAATAGATCCAGTTTGCAGTGTAGCCACAGGAAGCAGAGCTGGAAAGTGAGCACATAGGGATGAGGACAGGGAGAGGGTCTGGGAGAGGGATGGGAGATGAAAGAATAGGGCAAGAATATGTCGAGAGAGTTTTGCCATGAGGAACTGCAGTCTGAAATAACCTCATTTCTAAATAAGCTGTAGCCTGGTTGTTGGTACGTGCACCTGACAGCTAAGACACTCTCACTGAACTCCACTCTGTGATTTCCATCAGGAAAGGCTCTGCCCTCTCAGATAAACCCTTTAATGGAGTGAAATTAGATCGGGAACCTACTGCATTTACAGAGATTTCTGTCTCTGAGGCCTCTCAAGGATTGCTGGATTTACTGAGATCCTCTGCTAAGGAAGTAAACAGCCTTCCTTCTCTGCAGGAGATAAAAAGCCAAAACTTGCACAACTTGGGTACACAGACTGATTTTTAAATCCTGGAGAAAGGCTGGGCTGGGCAAGCCCACAGCTTCTCTCAGTCCAGCCACATGCCTTGCCAGAGGTTGATTCAGCTCTGGTACAAATGTGATGGTGCAAGGTGATGGAGAGGCACCCTGCCCTACACAAAGTCTCTCCTGTGTCTGTCTGGGACTGTGCCCAGGCTGCATCGCTGCTCTCTGCGTGCACAGAGACAGCTGCTGGGACCAGACTGCTAGTCACCTAATTACCTGGATATGCAGTCAAATCCCACTTTCTCAATCTAGAGAATACCTCCAGGTAGTCTTAATGGAATAAAAACCTATGCATACCCAGCTTTTGGGTTTGCTTGGTCTTGGTGTGACCTAGGGGGTCACTGCTGGGTGATGTGGTCACACCTCAAGCTGTAGTTCTTTGTTTACCTGTGTTCTCTTCTGATAAATTGATGCTATCACACGAGATAAATTTGACATTTCCAGAACAAAAGCAGATTTGCCTCTAAAATCATTATCTGTTCCTAATTTCCTTGTCGATTACAGAACAGCTCCCAGGCTCAGAAGGGAACAATAGTCTCCCTCTGAGGTGATAACTGTATGACATGCTGCGCTGTTCAACCACCTGCTTTGCTGTCATGGTGTGCATTTTATCTTGCCATGAGCTGGAAGCCTTAATTACAATCTTATGTCTTCCATTGTTTGAGACAAATGACTAAGTGACTTATAAAGACAATTAGATTTGAATCTGCTCTAACTAATCTCTGTCCAAGCGTGATATCCTATTAGACACACCAGGTCTTTTTCTGAGGGGGATAAGGGAAGATGGGAAGGGGAGAGCTGCCTTTGAAATTCTGTTTCAGCGACTAAAAAGCTGAGTAATCAATTGTCATTGTTCAGTCCTCTTTAGTTGTCACCAGCTCCCTTTTCTTTTCCTGCTGCACTTAAATACATCCAGTTGAAACTAGATCTACAAGATGACAGAAAGTGGACAAAAACGATAACTCCAAGGCACTGTTTTGTGAAAATGCACTTATTATCTGCTTTGCAGGAGACAGAAATCAAATTCTGTGGTGGTATGCTCTGATTGTTCTTGTATTTGGGGAGAGAGCAGAGTGCTCAGCTTCCCATTTACTTCGAGCCTGCCTTATTGTCTTTAGGATCTCATGTCTTGTTGGTGCAGAGGGACACTAACATACTTCAATATCACATCACCTTTGCTCTGAAGAGATCATTAATGAACCCGTTACACCAAAATGGAGCAATATCTTTAAAAATAGGAAAACACTTATTTTTCTTCCTGAGTCATTTCTACACATTCATGTTTTGTCTTTCTTAACTCAGAGCTTAGTGCTGCATTTCTTGACCCTTTGATTTTCTTTGTGGACAATTAGATTTTTGTCATAGCCCATGAGCTTAACCTCAACTACATGACCAATTAAGACCATAACAATTAAGCCTAGCAGTTAAGACCATATACAACAAAGCATCTGTGTCCATCAACACTTTCTAAAACAGTTTCTGTGGTTTAATAAAGCAAAAGGATGTTACAAAATAGTATTTGTGGCTAACAATGGGACCAGCTGTTTTCCCTTGACCTTTCAATTTGTATTCACATCTAGCACAAAGGGTGTTTTAGATGTGATCAGAAGTTAGTATGAGACACTCTGGATCTATGTTTTGGGGAGCGATCTTTTTACATATGGGATGCTTAGACACTAGTAAATTACTCAATACTGAAACTTCTAAGCATGAAGGGTACACAAAACAACTAAAAGGACATCTGTCAGTGTGTGTTGTGATGTGCCAAGCCTGTATTATCTGCTACCCTGAAATAAATGGAGTGCTTGTGTTTGAATTAGGAAAAACCAAAGCGAAACACAGTTACAGTTCCCAAAACATTTCAAAGCTTCCGACTAAGAGGAAGAAAATAAATTCTTCTCCTGGTTGACTGGATAAAGGATCAAGTATAACAAGTTTACCCTGGAAAATCAGGAGATGGGGTAAGAATAGTTTTCTAAAAGCACAAGAGGCCCAGCACTGGAATAAGTCATGTGGGGAGATGATGTTTTTTGACAAATATTTTTTGAGAACTGTTTGGGCAAATTTCTGTCAGATCTGGTTTTGATGGAATATTTTGTGTTGGGAAATGCCAGAGGACAACTGGGGAGACATCCCAGGCAGACAGAACTGAGCCTGGGCCTGCTCCAGCATCCTAACTAATGCAATAAATTATTGCCAGACTTTTCCTCCTCCCAGTGTTGCTGGGGAAGCTCCCATGCCCCAGAAGCAGGAGGAGCTTCCCCTTTCTGTAAACTACTTTGCACGGCTCTGCTCTCCATCAAATGTGCTTGACAAATGTTACTCAGATAGATTTAGCAGATGGAATTTGAAATACCACTCCCACTTCCACCCAAAAATCATATATACTTGATGAAATATGAAAAAAAGTAAAAATCAATTTTCTATGCACTGATATGCAGTTACTGATGCACTAAGCAACTAAGTTATTGCTTTCCTTTTTTAAGTTTTTATTTTAATATAACAATTAGTCTTCCTTATTTATGTCATCTATTGATCTAAAAATGCCACATCTGGTTATCCTAGTGTTATTAAATCACAATAATAAGAGCTGAAAGAGTGACAGCCTACCTCTTTCAATGAACTGTCCCAAGATGGAGGTACATATAATTTTGCTGAAGTTTGAAAAAAAACTCCACCTCAGATTAGAATTTATTTTAGTTTCCATGTGTTAGCTAATAAGGTAGTGCACACAGCAAAGAATGAAAGATTTTCTGATACATGTCTCTAGAATATACATTTTTCAAAAATACCTTATTTTGTATATCATAGTATGAATGATTTTTATATATCATAATGAATCTTATAGATCATAAACCAGTATTTTTAGTGCTTTTCGGAATCTTACTAAACAACAACCTGGCTCTTGGGCTATCTTTGTAAATTATGTCTATATTTATAGGGCCCATAGTATCTGTTTCCCACACTCAAATAATTTAACAATAATGTATTTTATTCTCTTTACTTATATAACTAAACCTTGTAATGTGTAAATGTTTTCTGACTTTAAGAGGTATGTTTGCAAATTAAAATTGATCAAAAAATTAGATTGGTTCTAAATATAACATAGCATAATGTAGCATAGCAGAACATAACACAGTGTCTGGAAATTTGTGACCTATATAAAACTTACTTTGTGAAGCTTAATGTACCAATGAAAACGTTTAATAGAGCCAATTTTCATTTCTAGTTGAGCAACCAAAAATGCGCATTAAACTTGGAAAAATAACCATTTACTTTATACTACTTTGATTCCATATTTTTATAAATTCATTTTACAGTGCAGGTGAACATCTTCAGAATCAGGACCCTTGGGAATTTTAAAATAACTTCATGAAAGACCTTTGCTTGCAACAGGAAGTGTTTAAGTTTCTAGGCTGGATCTCTTGCTCTGCCAAATGTTCCAGCAATTTAGAAAAACATTTCAAGCACAAAAAATAGAAGGGTGTTCTCCTAAATATAGGATTTGAGTAATTTCATAGAACAAGGAATTTATATTCTCTTCCTATCTGGAACTACTTGAAGGCATCTCACATACCTAGTTATGCTTTGCAACACTTTGAGATGAAACTGAAACTATTTTGCAACAAAGCTTGTTGGGTTGACCTTGGTCGGCCATCGGGTCGCCTACAAGCTACTCTATCACTTCCCCTTCTCAGCTGGATAGGGGAAAATAAGATAAAAAACTTCTGGGTCAATGTAAAGGCAGTTTAATAACAGAAAGGCAAAGGTCTCACATGGAAGCAAATAAAAAGGATTTATTCTGTACTTCCAATCAGCAGGTGATACCCAGACACTTCCTAGGAAGTAGTGCCCCAGTACACAGAGCAGTTGCATTAGAAGAAAAATGTTGTAACACTGAGTGCAGCCCCCTCCTCCTTTCTCTTAGCTTTTATTGCTAAGATGACATCACATGGGATGGGATGGGATGGGATGGGATGGGATGGGATGGGATGGGATGGGATGGGATGGGATG
>NW_024582091.1:12807948-12822757 GCF_017639235.1 Corvus kubaryi
TGGGATGGGATGGGATGGGATGGGATGGGATGGGATGGGATGGGATGTTTCTTCCACTAGTCTGGGTCAGCTGTCTCAGCTGTGTACTGTCTCAACCTATCACCCCCTCCCAGCCCACTGTTCTGTGGATGGGATTGGAGAGGCAGCCTTGATGCTGTGTGAACACTGTTCAGCAGTGGCCAAAATGCTGCTGTCCTGTTGACTCAGTTACAGCCACAACTGCAAAGCACAGCACTAGGAGGGCTTCTGCAAGAAAGGATAGCTCCACCAGCCAGACCCAATATGTATATTCAAAATACTCACAGGAGTTCCCACTCCAAAAATGGCTAGAATTTCATCTGTGACTAGAGCATATGACTACTGAAACATTTCCTTAGTACCTCAAACTTTGCAAGCAGCTACTCCAAATAAGGAACTTAATATTTCATTCATTCTTTTGTTCTTGTTGGGGTTTGACCCATTATTTCTATAAAGGCCTTAGTTATAATTTTGTCTTCTTCCTCTTGACTTATAGACAGAGAAAACTGCAACCTTGGGATATCTAGAAGGGATTATACATGCCCATGGCTACCTATACCCTTCTTCTCCAGAGCACCAATTGGAAATTCCCAAAATGAACAGATAATCCTATGTAGAAATAATGTTTTCTTTTCTCTGGGAATTGGCTTAGCTCAAATTCTATAATGGTGATCAGATGAAATAAAAAATGTCTCAGGAACACTCAACACCATCTTTAAAGTACATCCTAAGAAGTAAAATGCTACAAAGCTGTATCTAAACACCGACATGTGGTAAATCTTCCTCTCCACACAAGTCAATACTAGTCAGGAAGACAACTTGACTCAACAAAAATTAATTTTCCCTGTTTAAAAAAAAAAAAAAAGAAGCCTCGGAGAAACTTTAGAAGATTACTTGGGATCTTTGATTATTTACTGAAATATGACCTGGTATAAATTTACTTCTTCTCAAAAAAAAAAAAAAAAACATTCCAGGGCTGGAGAGGTTTGACCAGACCTTTTTGATTTAAGGGTCTTTAACCCCCAGAGAATGGAATTGCTATAAATCACCTTCTTGTCTTCAGTGATTTTTAGCTGATCTGAGACCTATATCTTCCTTTGCTGCCATTTCCATGTTTCTTTCAAGAAACATGAGTTGCACATTAACTGTGACCTATAAAGTTTTTCTGTTCAATAAGAGCAGCAAAGCATACTTTTTGGAGACTATTTGCATTGTGTAGACTTGATTGAAGTCAGGCTTAGGCATCTGAACTGCCTAAACACAGTGAATAGGTGGTGATCTAGTGTGCGTTTACTTACAACCCAAAGTCATTAACTTCACAAAAAACAGTTTGTCAATCCCCAAAAGGATGTACATGCCATGAAGGAAAATCAGGACTGCTGGATCTAAGCTTGACAATTCCTCAGTACAGAAATGGCAAAGGCTCTTCTTTCGGAGCAATTGTGGGCATTCAACTTATCAAAAGACTACAGAAATGCAAGGTATGAGAAGCTCCCTTGGCATCTCTAACAAACTCTGCTCCTCACATGACATGTCAGCAGCAACTGAAGAGGAAGACAAAAGAATTGCAATTTTACATGAATTTTCTCTGAGTTTGGAGTCTGAAAAAATTCACAGGCCTTTAATTCCCAAGTTTTTTCTGAAAAAATTTCCTTCTTTGTGCAAAACTGCCTGATTGAAAACATCAGGTGATATTATAAATAGTGCTGTCAGTTAGACCATAATTTCTGCAAGCTGAAGCACCCCAGCTTGGCATTATATGAAAATAGGCTGAGAGCAATTTTTTTCCTTGCAATTTGTGGAAAATGTAATTGGTGTTATTTCTTACTAAAAAAAAAAAAAAAACAAAAACAAAACGAAAGAAAAACAAAACCAAAAACAAACAAACAAACAAAACCCAGAAATAAATTTAAAAATCCCACATCTTTGGATGCTGTAACTGACAGAAACAGATCCCCAGATGCAAGCCTTGACATTTTCTTTTCCATTATATGTAAAGGCACAGCACAGGCCAGCTGGTAGTTGCTCAGTTTAAAAGCATCTCCCATGGGAAACAGGGTCAGCCCAGGATGGGCCATTCCCATAGCACCATCTGGGAGCGTGACTCAAAGTTTACCAGAGGAAGGGGCTGCCCTTGGCCACTCTACCTCCAAGCTGTCACCCCAACTTCCAGGAGGGGAGACATTCTCGGGGCCCTGATGCTGTGCTTCATATACACCATGCAGCAGTGCCAGGGAGACTGCACACAGACAGGCAGAAGGCCTTTCCACACAGAATACAGAAGTCAAAACTGAACTGCTGCTGCTCAACTCTTTTCTATCTGTTCACTGTTTTATTCCATAGGTACTCATCTGTTAAGCTAACTGCTGTGTTCCATCTGTGCTTTGTCTTGACATCTGTCACTCCCATGAACAGTATCTATACTTCATGAGTGAAGAGGTTTTACATCATTTTAATTGCTGTCTTAGGTCCTGCTTCAGAAAAGAGCCTTACACAGGCTGAGGGTCCTAATTTCCTGTGAGGACAAGCAACAAGAAAACCTGAATAGTGGGTTTATCATACAAGACACAAATGCAGCCACAAACAGTACAAGACAACTTTCCAGGTCAAAGCAAAGTGCTCCCTGTTAAGGATAGTGGGCTGCATTTTCTGAAATGCCTGTGGAAGGGTGTCCATAAATGAACAGTAGGGAAAGGAACCATAGCAGGATTTGGAATTGGCAGTGACTCCTTCACATCAGCTTCTCACATGCAAAATTTGCTCCATGCTCAGAATGCTGTGAACTGGCCTAGCCTTTAAAAACCTAGGCTTCAGAAGGCTGCTCTCATCAATCTTGAGATGGTGAAGCATAAGAAAATTTTGTGAACATATGACTGAGGACAATATTGTGCTTAGAGAACAGCAAGTATTTGACAAAGCATTGAGTTTTGACACCATCAAAGCAACTTCAGTCACAGGGCAACTGCTCAGTCCGTCTGATTAAATTGCAAATGTCCTAGCAAACAGCAGGGTGCTAAATGCGGAGAGCTGTGAGCCATTCAGTTCTTTGTAAATGGTCCATTTGCTGCAATAAAAAAATGAGGGTCAATTGGGAAATGCTGTCCCTACTTATTTATTTCATTTTTCATAAGTCCAATTCATTCAGGACCATTAGGTTACATATCCAACCAACCCTAGAATCATTTCTTAGAATGTCTTCCATTTTTTGTATTGCTTTGAACAAGTTTTTGTCTCTTGTATTACTGAAAAAACTGAAAAACCCTCACAAGAGAATGTCTTCCTTTCTCAAGTCCTATGAAGGCACAGAAACTACAACAATAAGCCAAATTTCTTGCTTCTGTAACTTCATTGATTTAAAAGCGTTCAGATGCAGATAATCTGGGATAATAACTTCCTTCAAGTGTGAGCAGATAAAACCACTAAACGAAAAGATGCTGTAATAGCAGCAGATTAACTATCACAATATATAGGACTAAAACTGTTTTTCCTTTTTTTTTCTTTGCCTCTACAAACCAAGTTTTGCTAAACCACCACAATATCTCACCAAATTCTTCTTTGGATGCAACGTCTCCAGTGGAATTTATCAAAAAATATCGCATGATCAGCCTCACCATGTCATGTCACCTTGTGCTTAAGTTGGATTTGGCATACAATTTTGTTGGTGTTGCCCTTGGATTCTGCTTACTTTTCTGTATGCTCATGTGCATTGTCCTTACTAAACATATACACAACAATCCAGGCTCAGGAGCATTTCGTGGATGTGCTTTACTTTGCAGGTGATGGCTCAACGTAAAGACACAGGCTGCTCCTGGAGAAGCTTATCAAAATGCTTTGGCTAACATAGAGACCTGTAAGATGAGACGTTAAATCACATTGTTTCTTCTGGCCAAAAATCATTACTTCTAGGCAATTTTTCTGGGAAATTTGAAGGGATTTTGTACACAGCTGCACACAACTACAACTATTCATGTTTTTGTATGGGTATTGGGAGTATTTTAATTAATATTTTGTATGGGAAAGCTGAGTCATGAAAAGATCTTTTTGTGGGGTTAATTTCACTCTGCCACAAACCCACTGACTAAAGTGTGTTTATGCCAAAAATATTTATGTGCATTTTTTTTCCCAAAATTAAATACAGATGATAATTGCAATGAATCACTGAAAAATGGCTGTATAATTTGAAAATGTAATTAAGTGAAACGTGTATTAGCCTTCAAAAACATTTAGATGGCTTTAAGTGTTCTGCCATGGCTTAGCTTATTGCATTCCTGTGACCATGACTGATACTAAGGACCATGTTTTAGTGACGTTCTAATGATTCATCATTGAGGATATTCTGATGACTTCATACTCTGGCAGATGAAGTGGACTTACAGAAAGATGTTATTTGGGGGAAAAGCCTTCAATAAATCTGAATAAAACTGCAAAAGTTTCAGAAAGATAGATTACTGTCATAATTTTTATATGTGTTGTGCAATGTAATTGCTTTTTCATTGGTGTTGCAAGTTTAAATCTGTGAAAATAGGATTGCATTTTGCATGGGGATTCAAAGCTTAGGGACTGAAATGCCCTGTACCCAAATGTGCAGACTGAGTCATATTCTGTGGCTCCTGACAGGGATTTCAAAGAGGCATGCCCATGTCCTTTCTCAAAGCCACATGGGCCTGACACTCATCCACCCCAGTCAGAAGGCTGAGGAGCACCTTGGAAGTGAGAGAGCAAGGAGAAGAGAAGAATTGTGCTCCCAGGGAGGAGGAGAGTGATCAGAACTCTCTAGAGAGAAGAACTAATACCCAGCGGCACTGAGACAAGGATATCCTGTGACTTAGTCCCCGCCATGCTGCCTGTGGGCACCTGGGTTGAGCAGCCACTGCTCTGTCGCCCACCTGCCACTCATGGGGGTTTCACTGGCCAAGAGTGTGCAACTGCAAACCAGCTAGGAGGCAGAGAGCCTAGTTTTGGGAACAATCTGCACTCCAAGAGGGTGAATGGGAAAAGAGGCATCATTTCTTATCATCCCCATCTTCGGACAGATGTTTGCAGTAATTAAACGCACTGTTTAGACACATTACCCAAAGTTTCTCTCAGACTAAAGGAGGAAGTAAAGATGCACATCTGTAGTGGTAGAGAAAATTGTCGTCTAAATATCTGTGCTAAAATAATCATAATATCATAGAATTGCTTAGGTTGGAAAACACATTGGAGATCCCTGAGTCCAATCGTTAACGCATCACTGCCAAGTTCACCACTAAACCATGTCCCTCCATGGTACTGGGACTTCACCACTTCCCTGGGCAGCCTGTTCCAATGCCTGACAACCCTTTCCGTGAAAAGATTTTTCTTGATGTCCGAACTAAATCTCCTCTAGCACAAGTTGAGGTCATTTCCTCTTGTCCCATCGCTTATTACCTGTGAGAAGAGACCAACCCCCACCTCACCACACCCTCTTTCCGGTAGTTGTAAAGAGCAACAAGATTCCCCCTGACCCTCGTTTTCTCCAGGCTAAACTCTACCAGCTCCCTCAGCCACTCCTCATTAGACTTGTGCTCCAGACCCTTGCCCAGCTTCACCAGCCTTGTTGCCCTTCTCTGAACACACTCCAGGACCTCAAAGTCCTTTTCAAAGGGAGGGGCCCAAAGCTGAACACAGTACTCAAGGTGCAGCCTCACAGGGCTGAGTAGAGGGAGAAAGGTGGCGCAGCACAGGAGCCATGCAGTAGGTATTGATGTAACATCACAGATCAATGGACCACATTAAATGGACCCTTAAATGAAATAGAGCGCATTAAATACAATTAATATTGCTACTGCTAGCTCTATGCATGCATTCAGTAGTGCAGACAATGCCTTATACGTGCTCCAAGAAATGAATACCCCAAAGCTCACTACATCACTCCATAGTTGTGTCTACGCTTTGCCCACCTCTCCTTGCTCTTGTAAAGGTGCTGAGGGCATCTCACCTTCTGGACTTCAGCTGACTGGGCTCAGCACCCCACTGGCACAGCCAGGAGAAACCCCACCCCTCAGGGGACGCAGGGAGCCCGCAGGGTTGCTGTGGCTGCAGCCCCCACCATGGGCCCACTTCTTCCACTGCACACCCATGTATTTGACCTCCCAGTGCCACCATGGCAGGGCCAGCCTGGGGAGCACTGGGGCCAGGGATGACTCTATTACTGACTTTGTCCAGTCCTGCTCTCACTCTCAGCCCCCACAAGGCAGTGAGGCCCCTGATGGCTGCTTTACAATTGCTCTGTTTTTTCTAGAAAGGAAAGGAAAGGAAAGGAAAGGAAAGGAAAGGAAAGGAAAGGAAAGGAAAGGGCAAGGGCAAGGGCAAGGGCAAGGGCAGGAAAGGAAAGGAAAGGAAAGGAAAGGAAAGGAAAGGAAAGGAAAGGAAAGGAAAGGAAAGGAAAGGAAAGGAAAGGAAAGGAAAGGAAAGGAAAGGAAAGGAAAGGAAAGGAAAGGAAAGGAAAGGAAAGGAAAGGAAAGGAAAGGAAAGGAAAGGAAAGGAAAGGAAAGGAAAGGAAAGGAAAGGAAAGGAAAGGAAAGGAAAGGAAAGGAAAGGAAAGGAAAGGAAAGGAAAGGAAAGGAAAGGAAAGACTGAGAATGTTAGTATCAAACTGCAATAACTTCCCTTGAAATCGATAGTAAATCTTCCTATCTTTTAACTCCATATAGAAGGCATAATATTAAATAAAATTAATATTTTTACTGCTTGCCTTATTCATATATTCAATAATGCAAACCTGAGCTTTATTTGAAGCTATGTATAAATTCAATATGCAGACTATTACAACAAGGTCACTTTGGAGTAATCTGTTTGATTGATTCCAAGGAGGTGGCATGCAGAGGGAAAAAGTAATCTTGTATGGAAAACACACAATGTCAACTTGAAAGCAGCCTGTTTTCAAGTCAGAGTATATAAATGACAACTATTATAGTTATACCACACAGCCAAGTATTGTTGCAGCTTTGGCAGTTGTTTTCCATAATAAATTAAATTCTCTTCAGGACTGGCCTTCTTGCTGTGTTTGTCACTCCACTATCAGAGTACTTTACACGCACAAAATCACCTCTTGGTTTTTGCCCTCAGATGAATTCTTGTACCAGCTCCTCCACTTTGTGCTATCAAAACAATAAGCTATCAATCAGGACAAAAACATTTTATGAAAAGAGGAAAGGACAAAGTAATATTCTCTGGAACATTTCTCCTCAGCACAATATTGCAAACAAACACTGTGAGGCAACTGACAGCACAGAAAGAGAAACTTCCATTACAGTATGTGTGTGAACAAAAGAGATCCAAGCAGGAAGCACAGGCCCCTTTGCTCTGAGCACAGTGCCATGCCAATATTTAGATGGTGCTGGTCACCAATATTTAGGCCAGTGAGAATAGGCTGATATTTAAATATTAGTATACTTGTGTTACAACCTTTGCACATTTTAAATCTGAAATGGCCATGAAACTTTAGCAGAATCCAAGGAACCAATATATTCCTCTCTTCTGCCCAGCAAGCAAAGGCCTCTGGATGCTGGCTCAAGCCCAGCAGCAGTGGAGCATCTTCTCAGACAACTACCTTATTTCAAAAACATTCCTAGGGGAAAGGAAGTTGTTACAACAGTTCATAAATTGCTCCAGAAGATATTTGATCCGACTATGAAGGAAAAAATGCTTGGTGTCCTGACTTCTAATTTGGCCAACTGTCAGCTAGTAGATGTTAATGTAAATGTTACTACACTTTCTGCCTTTTCAATCCTTGTTTTAGACCGAAAGAGAACTGAGGGGTAGGCAGTAGTTCCTCAGCACCCTGATGAGGTCTGTTAGTCAGACAGTGAGAAAACAGTGGCTGAGGACTAGGGAAACTGATCAAGGATTTGCTCCCTTCATTGTTTATCACTCATGTTGTACAGCATGTTCATGTACTCTGTCTTCTCTTAGCACTGGAAGGAGAAACAAAAGTTCTTAAATTATCAGAAAATCCTTTCTTATCACTGATCAAAAAATACAGCCATGTTTCCCAGAGCAGATGAGTACAATAGGATGTGAAGTACCATAGGTAGGAGATGCAACAGAAAAGACAGACTTGGTGTTTGCATTCTCAAACTGTTCTGTGTAGGTACATTTTCTGCTGAGATCATGCACAAAAGCACATTCATTAGGCCCAAGACTGCAGGTGGCAGATCATCCTGGGCTACTTTCAGACCTGCACCTAGATCTACTTTTTATAACCACAAGTTGTCAATTTGGATACCTCTGTGAGGAGCTCTCCCAGCTTTCCTCAGTCATTGGTTTGTGCCTCAACACCTTCCACAAATTAGAGAAAACTTTCCCTTTTTCTTTGTTGTATGCATAAAAGAGAAGATATCATATGCGTTCATACTCCATTGTCTCTTTTCTTCATTATTCAATTGTACATTAGATTCAAACTCCCAGATTGTTTAGGGCTTAGCCCTCCACCAAATTTTGCCATGATATTGATCTTCCTGTACAAGCTGTAATGTGTGGACGTTCTGTGGATGAATGATGCTACCAGAACTTTCTTCTTATGTTGTTGTTATCAACATTTTTAAATTTATGCCTTTTGGTTTCCCACGTCACTGCTGTGCTTACAGCAATTCTCCATCCATAACAATATTTTCCTGAAGAGCCTTGATTCAGCCCTTCTAGTGTGAACATTTTTAACTGCTTTAAAAAGCTTTTAGATTCTTCAGGAAAGTCATAAAGCACTAAAAATAATCTCCCTCCTCCTTTTAAAAAGCATTTGTGGTACACTAATATATTGCCTTGAACATACTAATTACATCTGATGATGGTTGAGTATTGCGTTACAGGACAGGTGCAGCAAACTCAACAGCAGCACTCTACTTGTTGTGTTCCATCATGTTAATGAAAGCAATAAATCAATGACATGTTCCAAACCTTGACTTGTCCCAGAAAAGGGGAACACTAACAAAATTTAGCACATCCAGCTTAGAATTTCTCCTAGATGGATAGCTCTCTTTTCACTCTGGAAAGGTCTAAATTCTCCTTTCAGCATAAAAGCAATCTTCCAAGATGCTGAGTATGCAATGGATCTGAATGTACCCTTTTTTGGGAGACTGTATTAACTTAGAAACAGGTACACTATTCAGATTAATGATAGGGGAAACAGAATCCTGAGACGAATGATACAAGGAAGGGAGTGTTATGGAAGATGAATTTACAGAGACAATAGGAAACAAGGAAACTTCAATTCAGAAAGCCAGGAAAGTCTCCAGAGAAAAACGTAATATGAAAGGAGTTTAAAACATTGACATCTCATAGTCTTGAGATGAAGGCAAAATTAAGGCTAGGTTTAAAAAGTCAAAGGCCTAAATGACAGGAATTGGAGCTATACCTCATTTGTCTAAGAGTATTGTGCAATTAAATTCATTGATGAGCTATACTTCATTTGTCTAAGAGTATTGTGCAATTAAAGTCATTGATGATACATAACCCTGTTCTCTCTAAGAGTTAGTCTGCAGGTACTATTTCTCCTCTGAAGTTTTGGTATCCTTCCTTAATTGCTGTAGCATATACAGACATTCGTTTACTAAAGCTAAAGGTAATCAGAAATAGCTACTAGTAATACTCAAGCATCACTAAAAACTAAAATTGCCACTCTGAGAGGGGCCAACATATGGCCCACCTAGATTTTTAGTGCAAAATCTGGTCCGTATGCTGGATGACAATGCCTTTAAGGCAGTAACCCATAAAGGGCTGCAGGCATTAGCCTAGTATAGGCTGTCATGGAAAGAAATGAGAGTAACCAAGGATCCCATTTCAACTGAGCAAGGATTTGAACATCTCTTACAGTAAACAGAGGAGTGAAGATGTTCCTGTTCTCTGGTCAGAGCTGTTTTCATTTCAATGGACCCTCTTCAAGGAACCTGTTTATGTAGTATTTCAGGAAATGAAGTAGATTCTTTGCTAAGAGCTAAAGAGACATAATGAATCACATCACAGAAAATCCTTCGGTTGGCTCTGTTGAACCTTTCTGCTAGCTGATCATGGTATCCCTAACTACTTGTCCTGACATCATGGCACCTGGCTCCTACACATCTTCAGCTCTGAAGAACTTTGAAGCAGGTCAGCTCACGGTACCAAATGGCAATGTCTGAGGTAAGGTCATGCAGTCTTTGTAAGGTCTTTGATGAATGTACATGACTTATGGGTATAGCAGACATTACCAGTTGCAATACCTGAATTTCAGTTCCTGCTATTGCAACACTGCAATACTTTAGAGAACTTATGATCCTTCTTTATTGTTTTTTGTTATTTAGGTGCTAACAAAGTGTGGCAGCCATACCAAGAAAAAAGACAGATTTTACGTAGAGAACTTGATGTGGCTGCACTGTAAATTTTCTTTGTAGTTCACACAGAGAAGTTCCTACAATGTTTCCCTCAATTTTTATTTTAATAACCCCTTCTTTGTAGCATCCTTTAACACTGAGGAAATCTGTCTAAGCATTTATTGAGGAACCTTTCTGTCTGCCCTGCCTTGTGCAATGTTATTCCATAAACAACTTGTTTTGATGGATGTGTACTGAGCATGGAGAGGCCCAGCAGGAAATGGGTTGGACAACTCCTACCAAGTGAGCAAATGTCGGTGAAGTATATGGTCTGGAAGACCATACAAAATTTTATATATATTAATCACTGTGTTTGTTCAGCACCTGAATATGTGAGTTTAAAGGAAGTTAGAGAAAGAAAACTCCTCTGGCTTACTATGACAGTAATAGCAATTACCAGCTACTGCAATTCAGTCCTCACTATTTTGAAATGACAGTTAACCGCAGTTGTTAATTATCCATTTGTTTTTTTAAAGGGTTCCTAAAATGCAGAGGTAAAACCTGTCATGTCTGATGCTATTATGCAGCTTGGAGAAGTAAATCAGGTGTTTTATTAAACCTTAGCCAACACAAATATATCATCACCAAGAAATTCTATGAATATATTTATTAAAATTTCTATAAATTGTGTGACATTTTATGAACATGCTGGCAAGATTTTGAAAAGGAGGGAAGCTTATTGAGATGCTCTGGAGATATAACTGTGACCTGATTCTGTTTTCTTGAAGACAAACAAGTATATACAACAGAGGCAAAGAAACCATGGCAAAAATCAAAAGATTGACTTTGGTTTCTAAGTTTTACTTGTAGTTTCATTGTTAGAAAAACTTAGGCACAGCACTTGTCTCTGTCAGCCACCTCAAAAACTGCCGATCTGATGCCAGTGGTAATCTGTGTAAAGTAGTGCTTTTAGCTGTCATTTTGGAGGGGTTCAGAAGACTTGGACTCAACTAGATAAACCAAAGACTCATTAAACAGAGGGCAAAAGGAAAGGGAAAAAATGAGAAGGGGGGAGGAAAGTGTGGTTATAAAAAAAAAAGAGCAGTGGATTAGGCCAGCTGTAAAACTTGTAACTTTGAAAAGGCATCTGGCAGCCAGACCTGACAGTGATCCTGGTGTCAGCGGCTCTCTCCCTTTAGTACTGTCAGGCCATGACATCTCAGAGTCAGAATGATAATGGCACAGTGGAATTAATATAGTGGGCTCTAGAGTCCCAGGCACAACTGTGAAACTCATTTGTCTTAGTTTCATACCTTACTTGTATCCAAATCAAATTGCGATCATTCAGAATAGCCATCTGCTCATTATTTTGTCCACTAATTGACCCTCATTTTAAGTTGGGCAAAGTTGTTCATGAGTCCTGTGTTCCTACATCTCCTACTTACAAGTGCAATCTCAGCATTGCCATTCTGACAAATGCAAAAGTCTTTGATTTATTAGATTAATTCAATTTTTCTGCCTTTGGCAACTTTTTATAAACATTCCTCTGTGAAGGGATGAAATGCATTTGTGTTACGGGAACAGCTCCTCTGAGCTGTATGCTTGTCTTGGGGTGACTTTATGATGTGTATCCCATATCACTGCCCTATGCCCAGGAATTAATTTTTGCGCCTTTCTATGCCTTTAAACTGAGCCTGAGAGAGGGGGGAGGAAAACTTGAGCAAAACTTCTTCAAAGCAGTTTGCAGTTTGTTCAAGGTCACACAGAGATAGAGACTTTTTTTTCAACTGTGGCAGGGGAGGGAGGAAGCACCCGGCTTGCTGCTTTCCAGTCAGCTTTTGGCCAGTTTTTCAGTTTCCTGTCCCCGGAGAGAGACTGAGAGGTGAACTTTTTTCCTTCCCTGGAATTTCGGATTTTCTCCCTTTTCTACTGGACTACTTCAACCTCAGAGCACATCGGGAGGACTTTCCACCGGGCACAGAGGGCCTGGCCCTGGGCCAAGCCCCAGCTCGGAGGAGACCAAAGGGAGGACTCTGACACTTTCCCAGGTTTTTTCTCCACAGCGAGAGATTTTAGTATTTAGCATTACTTTCCTTTTCCCATGTGTTTGTTAAATAAATAGTTTTTATCTCTTTCATTTTCCTTCAAGGAAAATTTATTTTTCCCAAACCTGGTGGGGGAGGGGTGATTTGTAACCTGCCTTCTCTCAGAGGATATATTTCTAAATTTGGCCAAAATGGCACAATGCTAAACGCCTTCTCCACTTTGCTGTACTTGATATGTACGAGAAGTGAACTGACTGGGACACAATTCCAGGATATTTGTGTCTGGGAAGCTGAAGAGTAATTAGACATGTTCTTCTGTGGAACAGAGCCTAAGCTACACCTCCATCTTACCTTTTCCTTATGAGTATCTTCAAGAGAGCATCATGAGATTCACTGAGATTCACTTTCCAAGACACAACCCTCCTTGGGATGGGAGGTTTCGCATCACCCTAACTGGAAAAGTGACTTCATTGGTTAGCAGGACAATTCATGAGCACTTCCACACTGATCCTGTCTCTTTCTCCCACACCCACAAACTTATCTCCAAACTGATTTGTAGGTTCTGACACATAGTAATAAAATCAACTCGGTGAAGATGACTTGTAAACTGCAGTAACCAAGACTCTTAATTTATTGTATCACTTGTCAGTGCATTGCTGTTTTAAAACTCTTATTGTGTCATACACATGCCAGCTCGTAATATACAGATTCATATTAGATATCTTAGAAATATATGTGGCAATTTAACACATTTGTAGTAACGGCTTTCACTGCATGAAAAGCTTCCCTACCTAGGAGGTAGAAACAGAGATATTCAGAACAAAAAAAGATAACCATTTTTCAGAGATGACAACTATAGTGCATCCAGACAAATAATCCTGGAGATCAAGCACAAGATGAGCTCTGCATCATAGCTCAGTCCAGTCTGCTTTCTGGGATGGTTCAGGCAGCTGGCCAGCTATCCCAGGCGTGACAGGGGTAGTGTTGCGGAACAGTGACAGATGGGTCCATCCAACCAAGCTACCATGCTCACAGGAGACCTTGCAGGGTCTGAGAGCTTATCTTCAGGTAGTTTCTCAGAGACAACAGCTGTACAGTAACTTTACCTTGGTCTTTCTGCTTTAGTTAACTTTCAGAATAGGTGAAGCCAATTTTGTTCCAGCCAACCTATCACAGGGGGTCCGATGCTGGTCAGCACCGGGGTGCCGCGACCTTCCTAGAGAGAGCGTCCTGCAAAGAACAACTCTTCCAGGGGCGGTGGCAGGCCTCCCTGGGCAGCAGGGGATTTCAGCCGGTGTAGCAACTTCTCTGCTACAAGTGATATCAGCTCATGTGATTCAGCTCTTTGTGAAATCACCCAAGGCGAACTCGGGGATAGAGAGACAGGAGTTTGGCTATTCCACAGAGGCAGCTTTTATTGTCCAGCAGCCTCTGTGAAGGGAAGGCCAGGGACAAAATCTCCCTGCTCAGGGGCAGAAACAGGGGCTTTTTATGGGAAAGGCAGGGATTGGGGTAGAAACCAATTAGCCAACTGGGTACAGGCTATTACCATACAGAAACAAGCCTGGGTACAGGCTATTACCATATAGAAACAAGGCATGCTGGGGATGCTTCACTTTGTCACCATGACCCAGAGGAAGGTTGCTTATCTCTGGGGAAAGTCTTTCTGCCCTTAGGCCTCTCTCCTTCAAGGGAGTGCAGAGGGCTCTTGTGCCAAGGGCTCGCAGCCCTCCACACCAACCCACAACCAATCCCAGCAGGTAGCACTGTTCCCTCAATACCAAATGACTTTCCTCTCTCTAGACTACTTACCAATTTCCTTCCATACTCTTTCTAGTGTTTGTTTAAATATAAATCTCCTGGTTTTCATCATAGACTCATAGAATATGCTGAGTTGGAAGGGAACCATCAGGATCATCAAGTTCAGCTCCTGGCCCTGTGCAGGACACCCCAAGAATCACATCATGTGCCTGGAAGCATTGTCCAAGCACTGCTTGAACTCAGACAGGCTTGGTGCTCTGATCACTTCCCTGGAGACACTGTTCCAGTGCCAAGGAGAGAGATTCTATGCTTGATTATGCTCTCTCTATACTTGATCATGCTCCCAGTGCTGCCTCTAAAAAGCATGAGAATTTTGCAGATGATCATATTGAGCACTGAAACACGCCACTCGTTTACTGCTGAGCTGCTACTGTTGTTCACCCTGATCATCTGATCTCTAGGTGCCCAAGTATGGGGCTTCACTTAATGACATGAATGTTGTAACAAATTATAAAGCACAACAACAGAATTTTTAATGTATAAAGGGTGCTTTGGCAGGAAGATTAAGTGCTGTGCATTGTTATATGAGCTTTTGGCCTTCAGGAATACTCAGTGATTTGGAGATAATAAGGAAAGAGACAAACAATGCAACAGGCAGAAAGCTGGTTCAATGTTTCT
>NW_024582091.1:12822767-12918186 GCF_017639235.1 Corvus kubaryi
GGCAGAAAGCTGGTTCAATGTTTCTTATTGAGGGTGCCTCCAAAAAATGAAAGAGGGCATCAGTGATATGGAGGAAAGGGGAAGGAGAGTGGGATGAAAAAAGAGAGGGAGGAAAGAAGGAGGAAAGAGAGGGAGGAAAGGAAGAAGAAATGTCAATCTTTTCAGTGCTTGGTCTTGCTTCTCTTGGACTGAGAATTTTGTGATTGCCTTATGTAATGGGGGAAAAACATTTTGTATATTCACCTGCAGGTAATAATATCCCTCTCCTTAAAAACAAAATACAGCAAAAAGCAGCTCAGATATCTACCAGGTGCCAGTATTTGGGCTGTTTTCCTGTGCTTCCTCAAGCACTGCCTATCTCTTGTCTCCTGCCTGTAGTAGAGAGCAGTGGGTAGACTGCAGAGCCCTTAATTCACACTGTATAATACAATAATCACAGATCTCTCTTTCCCTTCAAGGTCCTTCATTCCCAGTTCCAGGTGTCACATGTCTCTAGAGGACGTCGCCACAGTCTTACTTTGGGTTCACGCTCTTGTTTGGTGGCCTAGAAGGGCTGATGCCAGGCCTGATAAAGCAGCTAAGCATTGAAAGGTGGGTCACTAATCAGAGCACTGCAGTCAAGAAGGACTTACAAGGTGGCAATTTCACAGCAAGTCACAGCTTCTCGTTTTGCCCATCATTTTCCACATGGTTCAATGCTCCATCACCTCCCCTGCATATGCCTGCTCTCAGGAGTATGGGTTACATAGCTTCATTTTGGCATCAAGACATACTTGTCACTTTACTGGCTAATCTAAATAAATGAATGTGCTCCTCTTCTTTCTATTCAGCTTTTTCTTCTTATTAGGGATATTATATGGTAGGCAAAGACTTGAGCTAGTGTACCCCAGGAGTTCAGCTGCAGCAGTCTCAGCTATAAAACTTGCACCATCTTCAGAATCATCCAATGAGTTAACACTCTAACTTGTCTCGCTTCAAACACACTTTTGCTACCAAATTTTTCCAGCTGTATGTAAGGTCACTGTAATTTATTTATTTTAGTCTCTGAATACTGCAGTACACTTTTTTTTCTTTATGTCACACTACTGCTCCCTGCTGCCCAAGTCTATTTCAGATCCACGGATCCATTTTACACCACCTAAGCATGAGACAGATCGTGTAATGACTATGGGTAACTGGCTCCTCTGAAGCAGGGGGCTGTCAATGAGATGTTTGTCTCACCATGATTAATTACTGTGAAATGCCCACAGAGATTTAAAATCATGATTAATTACCAGAAAATGCACAGAGACCTTAAAGACTAAATTCTACTCCATGCTAAGTTTACCCAAGAGTTCCTGTACATCCTGCATCTGGGGACACTTTTGCAACATGCAATCAACTGATAAAACTCCCACAGAACATATGGCAAATTGTCAGGAAAAGGCTACATAAAAATAGCTTGTAGTAAGCTCTCTGTCGATATGTGTAGATAGTCAATGGCTGAGATGTTAAGAGTCTATTTCTTTAACTACTGTTTTGTTTTACCTAGAAGATACTAATTTGTTTGCAATGGAAAATATCCTTAAGCAATTACATTGTTGTTGGTGCTTTTTTCTTTATTTGGCCTGCTCAAAGACATAGCAGTTACATAAGATTAACGTTCTTTCTGAGTAAAAAATGCTAGATCCTATCTGTAGAATGCATTTCTATTCTATTTTATTCAGCACAGAGGTTGAGGAGATTAATAAGCTTCAGTATTTTACGTTAAGCTTATTAAAGATCTAAATTTTAATAGGTTTGAAATCATCTTCTGAAGTCCCACATTAAAAGAAAAGCTAAGAGCAACTTACTCCATTTCATGGGAAGTTTCCCAAAGACTTTTATCATTCACATAAAATCCAGAAGCCAGACCTCACTGTATCATGTGACGGGGAGGAGGTTAGTCAGTCCACCCAGACTTGTGCCACATTTGGCTCTTGTGGGATTCATGACAGCCTCCTGCCTCCTTGCAGATGAGTGCTCATAAGCACACTCATACTTCACCAGGTAGAAGCAATCTGGTATTGCACTAGGAGAGATAGGGTGGGGAAGAAGACGTGACAACGAGGGTGCCTGTTACCTGCACAAACAAGTAACCAGAGAGCTTCAGGGACTGTGTTAACTCCTTCAGTTGGTAAAACCCCATCAAGAGCATTCTCTTTGAAAGAGAAAAATGTATTATACTAATCACTTGAATCCTTCTTCAGTTTTCCATGCAAAACTTCACCACATTTTCAATACCTTTCAGTCGAGTGCACTGAATTAAGTCCTTTCAAAAAGTTTTGTTTCTGTAACACTCAAAATTCTTAGTGAATTTTACCACTGGGCTTTCTGGGAGTGAATTCCTTTCACCATTTCCTCATTTCCTTCTGCTAGCTGCAATCCATTTAACAAAGCTTTACAATGCTGCTGTCCAGCATGTTGCAGTTAAAATCACAGGGGAAAATGGATGCTCTGAGAAGTGGGATTCCTTCTCAAGATAATTTACCCAACTTTACATCAACTGATATAAAACCAAGAAGTGTAGAGACCTTTGAATACACACACACTAGGTCTAAGTTCTAGGTACAGAGTTACAGTACCCTTTAGTAGCAGGTACATTATGCACGCGGATTTCATCCTACACAGAGATTTGGTAGACACAGCAATTGTTTTCTTTTAGCAGACCTGTAAGAGAAAGATCAAACAATTAGACCTGCTAAGGCTGAAAAAAATTCTCCCTTGCCTCTTCAGAGCTCTTCACTTCCTACAGTTTTACAAACCTGGCTGAAGACAAGCTGCTAAGAGAACACTGTGAGCATCAAATCTTTACTCCTTTGGGATTTTATTAAAGAAGAAAAGAATTTAAAGAAGTTAAAGAATTTTAATAAAGAATAAAAGAGAAGTGGATTCAAATGTGAAAAAAAGAACCATCAAAATTTGACCTGGGAACATCCCACCCTCTACTGTTCATAGACATTTTCACCCAGATATTTTTCTTTCAGGAATAGCTATCAAAAATGCTCCAACCTAAGCCTAAGGATGAAATAACTCACCAGAGGGGTAGCTGTAAACAACGTTGTATATCTAAGAAGTGGGTTAAAGACCAGGTATCCTCTCTCAATAAAGTAACTATAAGATGACAACACGGAGCTGAGCTAAGAGTACAGAATTAAAGAGAATATTGGAATTTTCTAAGACAAACAGAAAAATCTGAAAAGAATTACAATCTGTAATTGCAAAAAAGTGACCCATTGCTACATGAATTGCGTAGGGGTTAGATGTCCTTCTGAGAAACTGCTTGAGACTGTGCCAGCCTGGGAAACTCAGTCGTAGCCATAGTAGCTGGAAAGCTGGCCTTACTTCTCCACACCTAGCACAAGCCAGTTGTTTCAGTTGCAAATGCCCCTTTAAAATGCTCAGGCTGTCAAAAAAATAAAACCAACACATTGGCATAATGAAGTGCAACTGTGAGGAACAGCTTTTAAATGGGAGAGCACAGATGTTCTATGCACAATGACTATAGTTTCAATTGAAAAGTGCCATTGTTTGGCTATCATTTCAAATCATGATACTCTAAAGGAGAGTTTTCAGGACGTACACACTTGAGGAGAACAGAGCTAAGGTAGAGCTAAATTCTTATATCTGCTCTGCTCTGAGTAAAGAAAATTGTTTTCATGTGCATGAAAAACAAGAAGTGGAAAATCATAGTTGGTGTAGAAGGGGAGACCAGGAGTGAAAGGCAAAGAGCGTGGGCAGCAGCAACCTTTCATCAGCGGATGGGAAAAAAAAAAAAAGATTTTTGCCCCAAAGCTGGTACTGCTGCAATGGGTAGGAAGACAGTGTCGCTTCCCTGGAGCCTACAGGATGGCTGTGCACTGGCCTTGGAACGGGAGGAAGAGGGAAAGGGATACGAGCACCCAGTGCTTGCTTCACTAGGCAGAGGTGCCCAAGTCATCCATGCCATACCACTGCACAGATCCCCTCCTCTCTCACAACACCACAAGGATTTTGAACAACATTTAGGCCGCTTCCATAAAGAGAGCAAAGCCTGCCTTCCTGACAGCAAGGTCATCAGCAACCACTCATGGTGATCACTCCCACTACTTTTATTTGTCCTGCACTTCAGAGCAACTGCTGTACATGCGCTGAGTCAGGGATGCTGGATTGTATCTCCCAGGCATGGTAGTAATAGAAGCAATACCTTATACTTTATCAGTCAGTAAATAAAGTATATCAGCCACAGGTCCACAGCTCTTCTTTGGTACCTATCTTAACTTGAGCATTTCAGATCAGCTGTATATGGCAACCCTTCTCTCTGCCTTGGAGAAACAATCATAGAATCATAGAATAATAGCATCTTAAGGGGTTGGAAGGAACCTTAAAGATCATCTAGTCCCAATCTCCCCTGCCATGGGCAAGGACACCTCCCACTAGACCAGGTTTCTCAAGGCCTTTTCCAGCCTGGCCTTGAGCACTTCCAGGGTTGGGGCACCCACCACTTCTTTGGGCAACCTGTTCCAGTGTCTCACCACCCTAACAGTGAAAAATTTCTTCATAATATCTAACATAAATTTCCCCTCTTTCCCTTTGTACCCATTAGTCCTTGTCTTATCACTACGGTTCCTGACAGAGTCCCTCTCTGTCTTCCCTGTAGGCCCCCTCCAGACACTGGAAGGTTGCTATGAGATCGCCACACAACCTTCTCTTCTCCAGGTGAACAGTCCCAAGTTTCCCAGCCTGTCTTCACAGGGGAGGTGCTCCACTCCTCTCATCAGCTTCAAGGCCCTCCTCTGGACTGGCTCCAACAGTTCCATGTCCTTTTTATGTTGGGGGCACCAGAATTGGACACAGTACTGTTGGTGGGTGTTGGTGCCAAGAGCAGGGGGGAAGAATCATCTCCTCCAACCTGCTGGCCATACTCCTTTTGATGCAGCCCAGGATACTGTTTGGCTTTCTGGGCTGCAAGGGCACACTGCTGGCTCATGTTGACTTTTTCATCAACCATCACTCCCAAGTCTTTCTCCACAGGACTGGTCTCAATCACCTCTCTGCCCAATCTGTAGGTGTTTCTGGGATTGCCACAAATGTCACCATCTGGATACTGTATTTATAAAGAGGGACAAGTACCAATCAAACTCATTGGTGCTTAAAGTAGGAGACTTTGAAGGCCTCTATAAAATAGTGCTTATGGGGAATTTACCTTCCCAGTCAGCACTGGCCACTAATTCTGATTATACAGGTGTGTTACACAGCAGATGATTATGTCCAGAGTTGCAAACAGCCCTATAGGCTCTCCAAATCTCCCCAATAGGCTTCCAAAATCTGTTTCACCAGCACTTGCCTACACTAATTGTCCAACAGAAACAGGGAATTCCAATTTATGAGCAATAAATATGATTTTTCCATATACTTCACCACTATGAAAAAAAATGGGATAGAAAAACCTGAAGAGTCATGATAAGATGATGAGACAACTACAGTGAAAAGAAATCCAGGTATATTCTGATTGCATAAAAACTGTCAGATTTATCCCCTGGCAAATCATGGGAAAAGAATTGCCAATCAAGAGCCACTTTCTTCTCAAGACAGCAGGGAAGAGGGGGATAATGTGTAGAACCGATAAGAATTTTCACCGGTCAGGAAAAATACAGAAAGCAGAAAAGCCCATTTAATTCATATTCTTCAGGATAATGCAGGTCTCCTTTATACCTTTCTTTTGCTTATCTTTTTCTGCTCTCTCATTTTTGCTTCTTTACACAGCTGCCAGTTTGGAAGTGAAAGAGTCAAGATGCTCTTCAAAAAATTTGATCCCACAGAAGATATGGAAAATGATCAAAAAGCCTTGGCTAAAGAAGAAGCTCTGGCTCCCACTCCTCACATGTACACTTTCATCACTAGATGTTGTGGAAAAGGTATGCTGTTGGAGACAGAAGTATCTGCACCACTCAGGAAAACTCAAAGCCTGGCCTAAACTACAGTCATGGATTTTTGTTGTTTTTTAAAGTTAGCGTATAAAGCTGTGTTTTATAACATGCATTGAGTGAAGCAGAAAATGAATCATGGGTTCTTGTGGGTAAAATAATGTTCTCATGGCCCTGTAACAGAATTTCACTTTTAAAATATTTTTCTATAACTGTAACAGAAATCTCTTTCGATCTCGGCTACCATTCATATGGATACATTGCTGGGAAGGCCATTCTCCTTGCTGAACAATAGTCAGGGACTGGGTGAAAAGTAACTTTATGAGATTCATTAGCAGAGAGCAAAGAGAAACTGGGCAGAATACCAACTAATATTATTTTGGTTTTGGAGTGTGCATACACCATTGCATATGTCCAGCCAAATTGTTCTTAGAAACAAGTAGATGTGGCACAATAAATAACAGCATTCTGTTTTGTCCAAAACTATCTACGCCTAAATGGTCCAAGAAGCACAAACAGAAGGGTCAGAGCTGACTAACTTCTGCCGTTAAAGTAAACGTGCCACCATCCTCAGTACTTCCAACATTTCAGCTTTGTTAACTGCAGTAGGGTTGCCTAAGCTGCACCGCCACGCAGGATTTTGCATTTCTATTAACATTCCTCTGCCAGGCAGAGATCTTGTTAAGGTTCGTTAATCTTTAATTATGTTTTTAAAACCCTGTAGCCTCAGTAAATACCAGTAGTTTATAGTCAGCTGTGAGAAGTAATATGAACCTCCAATCTGCATACACCAGTCTGCTCCCGCACATTAAGCACCTAGCACTGTTCACCTTCTCTACCATTTTGGCTTGCATGCAATTTACATCATCCGAGTACTGTAAATTGGTATTTATACATAGGACTCACAGCCTGCATATGCACACAAAATCAGGGCTAGAGGGCAATAAGGTAAGGAATAGTAAAGATTAGAATAAGAAACAGGCAAATGAGAAGGAAGACAGACAATATGATACAAAGCAGCCCTGGGGACTTAAGGGAGAAGAGATGCTGCTTCAGTCAATTCCCTTTGTATAACCCACACTCATTTATAACTTGAATGGATGAATAAGCAAGTATTTTTCCTTCCAGCTATCCTGCTAGTTGTAAGTGTGAAAATATGGTAAACATCCTCTCCAAAATGCATTCCTTGTTTCTCATCTCCTACTGTGCGCAGAAACTAGTTACATTCATTTTAAAATACTTCTTGGCTGAGTTCTTTAGCCTCCTCACATATGGGAGCAGAGAGTTAATCACTGTTTAACTTCCAAGCTGGTTTTGTCACTTGATTTAAACATAACTCTCAGAAAGCTTAGTCCCTGTAAGATCCAAATTTGTGAGACATCAAACACCATCCTTGAGTCTTAATGCCCACAGATGCCTTTGTCTTCTGAAGGGGCTTAGGATAAGGTCCTTAAAAGCAATCACCAAGAAGTCATGCCTAAATACTCTTTCAATTAGGGCTTGGTCCCACAGGCAGTTATGGGCTGTAACTGCAGAAACTAAGGGCTGGTGCTGAATACTTAGTGTTTGCTTAGTGCCTGGGCAGTGAAGCTCGATAACAGGGTGAGAAAATGCAAAGAGAGGAGGGAAAAAAGTATCTGGCAATATAGCCAAAATTGTGCAGCCTCGTGCTGAGTCCTGTAGAGGAGGGTCAGGTGGGTATACCCAGCATGAGCTGCTTGGGATGAGAGACAGTCATGACACTGAACTCAAGTGAGGAATTTCAGATGCTGCCTGTGTGACCAGCAGATCACTCAAACATGACCACATCAGAGATGAATCCACAGTAACATGAAACCAGAAGAAAGTGAGGGGCCATTTTTTTTTCCTAATATTCAGCAGTCTGTTGACCCCGTTCATGCACAAGGCAGCTTTTGTGCTGTTCCAAGAGATCACAGCCTGTACTGGACTGCCGCAACAAGGCTGCTTGGCAGCCCTGCAAACAGCTCGGTGCTGCTCTCCCACCATTCCAGACCCTTTGTTGGTTCCTCACAGATTGGCCTGGGAGGGTGAAACAAATACAAATACGATCAGAATAAATAGTTCTTATCCTCTTCTGGTATTTTCATTCTCATTTTACCTTCATTTTCTATGTCTGTTTAGCCTGCAGGCTTATGTAAGAGCATTTGCTGAAACAGCAAATTCTCATGCAAGCTATAGACTAAGAACTTGTAGAAATTTTTCAATGCATAAGGAATAAATTAAAAGGAATCAGATAATTAGCAAACAGAAAACAGAACCAAATTACATTAGTCATCAGCTCTCAATAGCAGTTCTGACCTTGGAATGGCTGGTGGCTGTTTCACACACGTTAACTGAATCTCCCACTAGTTCCAGAAACCTCACCACAGTCACTGTGATGTCACTAGGGAGCACTTTCACTGCCATTAGACCCCATTAGTTACCATGGATAGGCAGTGCAGGCCAGCTACCCTACAAGGAACAGTAGGGACAGTGGGAACAGCAGGGTTGCACTGGCAAGGCCCAAACCCAGAACCTCTATGAGGCCATCAGGCTCAAGCTGGGGGACCAACAAAGCTAGCCCAAACCCTATGGTCACCACATCAGTTAACAGACATGGGGTGTAAGCTCTCAGTTTTTCAGATTTCTCACAAACTCATTGAGAGAGACGGGTGAAATTCATTTGTGCTACTTAGCTCAGCTGGAGATTCGGTCAGCAGGATCTTCTTGCTATTCTCAGGTGAGTTAGACTGTGTGGGAGCTACTAATTGCCCTCCCCGTAGTCACATGAGAAAAACTGCCTTTGGTCAGATTAGCCTCAATATTGAATAAAGAAAGCTTGTCTGTGATCCTTGTCTGGAAGTCAACCATCAGTTAACCTCTTTTGGTGTCCCTAATAAAGTTGATTATACCTATACCAATTTATATTGCTGGTAAGGGAGTTCAATTTCCCTTCAAACTCCAGTACCTCCTCTAGGAGTTAATGACTAATATGTTCAACATCCTCTTTCTCAGCTGCATAATTACTCATCTTTCCACACTTCATATCTCTCCTGCTTTCAGAGACAATTTTTGTCTCTCAGAGCTGCCCTTGGTGGAACTCACCATATGCCTTCAGATGCCCTCTCTGTCAGCTGCCAACCCACCCTTCTCTGCCTCTGAAATTTTCTCCTGGGGATTTAATTTGCAAAATACAGCAAGAGGGGAAAGTGGCCACTGTGGTGCCAGCAGGAGACTGGATCTCTACAGGACTTTGGTACCTGAGGATATCCAGGTACCCTGAGGATATCCTTCAGAGAGGGTATCCATGGACATAACATGGATCTTCAAACATCAGGTATAGAAAACAAAAATTATGTGCATTTGTCAGAGTCTGAAAATAGCTCATGCCTCAAACATTGATATAAAGTTTTGCTCATTATAAAGAAGCTACAACCGAAGAAGCATCCCTGAAGAGTGGGACTTTGGACTGAAAGTCAAACTGTTGATTAGATAAAGGGAAACACATTGTTCAGTCACCTCAGGCTGAGGGAAAGGTGTGCATCCACAAACGGCCAAAGCCACCTGCTACAGCTATCCCCGCTTGAGTTTGGGGTGGAGGGAGAGCACAGCTCACAGAAGCCAGGTTTACACAGACTCCCTCCAGCCGAGGGGGGAGGAGGAGGTTTTGGGTGCATGGTGTAACCTCTGGTGAGAGGCAATAAACACCCATCCTCTGATTACACAAACTGGCCCAGCTGTGGAACCCCCAACCCCACAGGGCACATCCACGGGACTTTCACATGAGAGGCTCGGCCCCACAGGGCTGCACGTGGTGCAACAGACCCAGAGTCTGCTGTGAGAGACCGACCCCCCCTCCAGGGGGCCATGGCCGGCCATGCCCACCCAGCCTGAGCATAGAAACCCATCGGACTCTGTGCCTTCTGAGGGGACCTTCACCAGCTGGAGAGGATCAATGGGACATCTTGAGGTCCACGGAGTAGTGATCTTTTCCTTATTCTTTCCCTGTCACTCTTTCTGTCCCCCCCATCTATTTTCTACTTCTTTCTCTCTCTCTCTCTCTCTCTCATATTTACCATCAAATAAAACCCTTACTATTGTCACTGGCATATGGTCTCATTTGCACCTTAATTCAGGCAGAGGCATTTCTAAGAACCTTAAAACTGGATCATACCAGGATTTCAACTGGGATTTAATTTTTTTTTCCTTTAGGGGATTGTTCTAATCCATTCAAACATGCCATCAAGGACAGAGACCAGTAGGCATCTCCTGGTGGTCCTCTTTATCCCCCCATTGAATCCTAACACTTTGTATGTATGTTATATTATATGAAAACCATTCTCCTCCAAAAGAGCTGACATCTTCATTCCAGCTGCTCTGGTAATCTCTTTAGCCCAATGAAAATTGGATGGAAAATGAAATGTCATCACCTGGCAAGATGGAGAACAGCAGTCCAAAAGTACTAACTAGTCTGGTAGCTACCAGTCTAATGTCATCTAGAAGGTCCTAAGCCTGGCTTTCAGGGCAGACACCTAGAGCTTCTCATGAAAGGAAATTGGAGAAAGGACTGCCAATTTTCAGAAAGCTCTCATTTGGGTGACTCCAGCTCTGGCAGGAGTTTCAGGGTGCAAAACACAGTGAGATGCAAATATTTCCCAGCCACTGCACTCAGGGCTTTTTGTTGGCTAACCAAGGATACTCTCAGCTCAGCATGGTCACTGTTTTCAGGTACCTTGCTTTATTGTGTGTTATGGCAAGGTGCCCGGGCACCTCATGTGGTGAAGAGGAGGCATCCCAGTAGATGTCAGCACATCTAAAAACCAGGAACTGCCTTGCCCTGCACAGCTCACCCTGGGGAAATTATATACCATAGAGCACCATGTCCCGTATATAAACTGGGGGCATTTATATACTGTGAGGAGCCAATTGCTGCTCAGGGACAGGCTGGGCATTAGTCAGTGGGTGGTGAGCAATTGTTTCATGCACCACTATCCTTTCTTGGGTTTTATTCCCAAGAATAAAACTGTATTTTTATCTCTCTTCTCATTATTATTAATTAGTGTTATATTTCATATTATTTCAGTTATTAAAATTTCCTTATCTCAACCCATGGGTTTTATGTTTTTTCCAGTTCTCCTTCCCCTCCCACATGGGGGGAGAGGCAGTGAGGAGCGTCTGCGTGGTACTTAGTTGCTGGCTGTTATTAAACCATGACAGAAGTCAGCATGCCTGCTGTGCCCTGGCACACAGCCTCAAAATGCTGGTGCTCAGGAGCTGCTATCGAGCTGTGGGTCTGCCTTTGTTTGCCTGAGCAGCACGTATACACTGGAGCTGCATTAGCCTGCACCTCGCTGTATGCTGATAAAAAATCATAATGAATTATCCAGTTCATTTTGGCTCTGTGTAGAGCTATCAAGACTCTCCATATGCAAATGGGTCTTGTTTATCATATGACAGATACTGTGTAATGTAGCACCTAAATTACACTGAGTTTACAATACCATCTGGTTTCATCTTTCATTATATTAGAGGATCACTATGTTATATTTGACTTGAAAATTGGTACAAGAATAAAGCAGGGTCATGGATGCAATTTGGAGTGGTAAGAAGCTCTGCTCACTCACACAAAGCAAGCAAGTTTCAGACATAATTCTCTTTTCTCATCTTCAGATCTGGAAAATAGCAAGTACCAAGTAGACCACAACAAAAATCTAGTATTATGCACAGCTTACCTGGAAGTAGAGTCAGGTGACATTGCCATAGAAGGAGTATCCATTCAAATTTTCTCATGTGACAGAAAAGGACTGACATATGGTAGAAGGAAAGCCAGTGAACGTTCATAGGAGTAACCCATAGGTATTAAGTTACTTTTGGTTTCATAGGATCTTAAGACAGAGTAAAGAAAATATTTCCATTAACTTTTAGCAAACTCCAAGTCTTTCCATTGATGCCAAACCGATTTTTGCTTTTAAATATTCTTCACATATACTTGTGCTCTGTAATGTATTATCATATAACTATAGATTCATAGCTAGCATTTTACCCGCTCTGCTAGACAGAAAGACAAAACACATTCCTAAAGACCCCTATCCTATCTTGCTTCCTCTGGGAACCAAGGACAAGCCACTCTCTCGAGACACTTTCTCATATAAACTAGCAAAAGGGGGGCTCCAGAAAAGGGTTGAACCAAGGGGGTGAATTACCTCATCACCTCTGCTTCTAAATGGGGATTCTTGTCAATTAAGCTAATTCGCTAAACTTATAAAACTGTGTTTGGCCTATATCGAGTGAGCATTTTTCCATACTTGCCCCTGGAGGACTCCAATTAAATATCAGCTTTTATATTACTTCCTATATTAATACTGTCTTTAAAGTGTGTTGTTTTATTTCTAGGTCTTTAAGGCATCAGCTTGACTTCAAAGAAATGATGGGCTAATGTGGTTTTTTTATTGGTAGTGCAAAGATGCTCAAGGAAGTTGACCATTTCTCCTCGTTGTCTACTTTTGACTCAATCAGCCAAAGCACTTTCTTGAGTGCAAGCTCCTCTTGCAGACCAGCTCTCTGGCTGTCTGATTAAACTACAGAATAATAATTCATCATTGTCTGTCCATTCCCACTTTACTGACTTGTCTAATTAAAATGATTTTTATGCCCAAAGATAATTGCTTTCTTCTATTATTACTCTGAAATGTTAATACAGTCTAGCTCACCAGTGTCTGTGTCTACCACTAGAGACAATAAATAAATTAGATACAGAAAAATGATGTTTAAATAATATTATGATTGAGTCATAAAACTATAGTAGCACAGAAATTCCAGCTAAGGCCACAGAGTGCTGCCAAAGACATTTGCTGTACATATGGCTGGTTGTTTCTCAGAGTCCCAGAAAAGGCCATGCTATACACCCTGGGTGCTTCATTAGCAACACATTACTGGCCTTATAGAGTCAAGTGAAACAGAAAATCATTTTACAGTGGTCATTATTTTTAATGTCAGTACTTACTGACAGTCCTTATCCTGCGGCATCTGAAATACGTGGATCAGAAGTTGTTGACAAATGTTGGCTCTTCAGTGGAATCCTCTTGCCTTAATTATCTTATTAGTTTATAAATTGTTTAAAATGCTTTTTGTTGTGTTCTGTCCTTGTCTAATGGCCCTTTGATAAAGGTAGTTGCACCATATTACTGCCCTCAGAAGATAGAAGTAGCAATCAAAAATAGAATTACCACAAACGAGCTATTTCTGTAAAGAGCAATCAAGTCAATATAAACATTGGATATTTTAATTTTAAATACCCAGAATATTTTTTCTCTTCCTTATTCAATTTTAGATACCATTGCCACCAGCCCATATTCAATATGTCACTATTTCCTACCTTCAGCATTTTTCCTTCTTCTGTGGTATCTGTTTATTCTGGTCCCTGATCAGCCCCAAGCACATGTGTAAGTTTAGACACACATGGGCACAAGCCACTTTGACTGTAATGCATTTAGGGCTGGTCAGATGCATCTCATTCAGCCTCAAAAAGCTACACTGTGCAGATCAGCAGGCCCAGGTGAACAGTAAACTTCAAATGTATCCATGCACGTTCTGTCTTTTCCTAACCTGAAATTTTACCCTATGTTTTTAATGATAGTTGCATTAGCTGCCTGATCTCAGCAGACCTTTTCAGTGAAACCTGTAGAAAAGAAGGGCAACAAACACATTGGCCTTACGAGAGACACATGTTGAAAATTATCCATCCTTGCAGACTGAACTGGAGAACATTGTAACAACTAATATTATTATCACCTGAATCCCTATTATCACCTTGTTCCAGCCCTGATCCACATTTTTGGGACTTGTTATAAATTTCCATAACATTAAAAAAACTTCTGACTTTGCTTTATGTCTCATCCAAGCTGATCCCACAAGCAGAAATTTTATTTTATTAAGATCTCTTGAGATATCAGAATAAACATTAAAACATTTTAGGTCTGTAAGTTACTTGAGGTTATTTCCAGATATTTTTATGGTTTACTTTCAACATCCTACTGTTAAATTCATACCATATAAGCAACTTGGTTTCAAAAAATAAGGGCAATGAAAAGTAATGGCAGATTTACAGAAGATCTTCATATCTTGGTGTGAAGGTAATTTGCTGACGCAGCCTAACAAACACCTTGGAACACAAAGCCATGCTGCTGTCTTCCCTTCCCAACCAGTGGTACTGTGGGTGCAGCTGGTACCCAAATGGCCCTCATGCAATTCTCTCCATCTCATTGCCACAGGTTTTCTGTCACATGTGAAGCATGATGAGCTTCAAAAATAATTGTGTCCCCTGAGAGACCTGGGTGTCCCATTCTTGTCTCCTGACTCCTCTCCCTCATATGGCCACAGCAAGTTGTGGGCTCAGCCAACTCAAAATCGTTTGGCACTTTTGCCAAAATAATTTTCAGGGGGTCCTCAGATAGCATCAAGACACCAGTGAAAATGTAGGAAGCAGCAATTGTAATCTGTCTTTTACAACACAGATATTTTTTCCTGAGTAGGGCTATATTCAGCTTGCATGAGGAGAAAGGAAGAGATCTCTAGGGGAAATTGTACCATATTTCTGTTTCATCCCAGCATTATCAGCCCCTAAATCTAAATGCTTAGGGAAAGGTTTCTGACTTGAAAAAAAGGGAAAGTCCCCTTAAGACTTTTCTGACCTTTTTCCTCTCACGTGGATGTATACATGTGCCTTCCAGGGACTCCAACTTGTTTCTCACAGCTGGAATCATCTGTGTGGACATACCACTTAGCCCATCTGCTCCTTAAATTAAGTCTGTGCTGCTTCATGAATGCACTTACTATAATAATCATAGATTACAGCTAGGTTTTGCTGATATCCCCTATAGCTTAAAGTATATACACTAATTTGAGCTCCCTCTTAGAACTAAGAATCTGATGTGTTCATTGCTAAAAGCTTTCACAGGTAAAAAACCTGCAAAAACAAAAAAAAACAGACAAAAGAACTGAGACAAAGCAAATGGTGCAAGAATTCAGATTCAAGTTTTCACCTCCCTTTCCAAGACCTCCAGCAGGTCCTGGGAAGGAAAAATATATAGGTCACATAGAAAGACCTATATTTTTGAAGACAAAAAATACAGTTCACATAGAAATTATTATGTCTTCCTCAGTAAATGGAGAGGAAGCCAATGCCTTATTCTCCAAAAAAAGAGTTGGAAGAGCTCTACCTTCCCAGCAGTTTGATGTTCAAGGCTTGATTTTCATAGTAGACCAGCTGCTAGCTGGGAAAGAGTTATTATGTGATTTTATCTATATAATATTTATCATGGAACAGATGCTTACAGTGTCTTTCTATTAAATCTTTACCGTAATACTATACAAGACAGGGAGTTATTCAAATGGTAATTGAGACACAAAGAAAGCAAAGCTTGCAATGCTTACACAGAAAGTTTATCAGAGTAGAACATTTGAACTACAATCCAAACCACAATTCCCTCCCTTCCTCCCTGATTTGCATGAATACCTGATTAAGACAACCTTGGAAACCACCTTGAAAAATCATGTCAGACATGAAACCTAATGTTGAAATGGGATTTTAGTTTTTAGATTTTTTAAATTCTAATCTGCAGTGTCTTTTTTTACAGTTTATGTCTCTCTGTTTTATAGCGCAGGTTATCCTTATCAGTCACTGACTGTAGAAGAAGCTCTTGATAGAAGATACATGCACACACACCTGGGATAGGTGGGATTATATTTCTTCTTGAATACCTTTTCTCAAATCTAGGACAAAACATTCTGCCATGAAACTAGAGTAAGATGTGAAGTTTATACAAACAAATATTGGGCAGTTTGCAGAAAAGAAAATTCCAATATTTTGCTCCAAGTCTGTGGAATTCCTTCCAGTTTTAGCCTGTAAAATAGTGCTACTTTGAGGATATAGCACCTACTTTGTGTATTACTCAAAAAAAAATTCTTTAAGATTCCATTATCAAAAGCAGAACCATAAATATGCAGAAAAGTAAACTTCAGGAAGTACAAATACTGCAATGCATTTTTTGAATTCTAGAGGAGCTGACTGATGAAAGCAGGAAAAAACCAATCAATTAGACTCCTTGACTTTTCTTGCCATTATTTTTTTATTCCCTCCTCTAAATATATCCGTTTTCTCCTAAATTAGACATATTAAGGCAAAATGCTCCAAGTCAGGCTTTCCGAGTTTCCTAAGCATTCTGCTGTTGTCTTTAATCAACATTGGTCAAAATGGAGTGCAGAACTACCTTCTGTGGGGCATAGCCTCACTACGTGGATAGTTTGGATTGCATTGAATTGGGCTGATTTATAAGCTTCATTGACAAGTGAACATGCTTTAGATTTTCTGAATATTTGTTTTCATTGTTTTTATTTGCTTTGAATTTTTATTCTTTCATTCAGAATCACAAAAATAACATGCAACATCTTCTCTAACAGTAGCAATTAATAGAAACATCTGAATGTGAATGAATTAACTGGGAAAGACTAAATTAATTTGTTCTGGACACGGTCTGAATTTTTTTCATTTATCAAAAGCATTACCTTTATTCCCTTGGGGAGCAGGAGAGAGCTGCTGGACACACCTCCTTCACACAGGATTCACACAGTTGCTATTTCACTTGCAGGAGGAGATAGCAGTCCAAAACATGCCCGCACAGAAATTGAGCTGCATGAGCTGAGTCCATTTAGAGAGCAATGTGTGCATCTGCAAACAGACACAGCAACAGGAAAGCTTACAGAAAAAAAACAAACAAACAAACAAAAAAAAAAAACCACCAACAAAACAGAGCACCAAATAAGAAAAGGACATAAGAAAATAAGCATTTTGATACAGTGTTGCCTCTACAGAAGCTTGAAATTGTGAATAAATAAATTATTTCATTTTTATTTCTTCCCTGTTCAGGTGAGACCTGGTGAATACTTTTTCTCAAGAAAGAGGGCTGAACAATTCCTCATTCCAGGAGGAGCTGCCCAGAAACCCCGGACACTAGCTACCTGCAGGAGTCATGGGGAGCATCAGTGCAACAGAACATAAAAAACATTCATGTCCCTATCAGGGCAATCCAAAGCAATCCATTTCTCAACCAGTCAACAAACAAGGATACAGACTGGCCATTGTGAGCCCTCCTGCTGGAAGTGCTTGTATGGGTCTCATGAGAAGCAGAGAAACTTCCATTCAGTTCACTAATTGGTCGTAAGTCAATAGCACATCCCAGCTGCAGCTTCTCTGCCAGGCCTACCAGGTCTAGGCACAGATCCCAGGCAGATCAACAGAACTAAATTTACAGTGGAACTCTTTGGAATAACAAATTAAGAGAAAGAAATCAGGATATGCTCAAAATTGTATTCCATGAACGTAAAGGGAGGTCATGTGTTGCATATGTTATTTTTTGCAGATAAGTCCTTCTATCCCAGTTCTAAATTAATCATGTTTCATCAGAATGGTTTTGCATATCAATAAAGCTGCATTGCTTAGGAATTCAGGTATTTCATAAGAATTTCATAAGAAAATGCAAATTTTTAGCATCTAGATCTCCCCATCAGAGTAAGATCTTACAGTTTCATAAGGCAAGATTAAATTTATAATTGCAAGTTGCAATCACTGTGCTGAAAAGAATGTCAAGCTGAAAGCCAACCTGCCCTGTAATATTGCAGGAAGGATTTCTTAGCCTGGAGCTGAAGTGCTGGAGTGATTGATCTGTTGTTTAAATGCCAGAGAGAGCTTTTAGGACTGGAGAGAGAACAGTAATGCAGGCTGGTGTTTCTTTGAAATGGGGCTGCTCAACAGAGATAATTCAAAATGCTTATCCTTTTGCAACTTTAGTTACACCTCAGTTTAAACTATTATTTTTCTGCTACAATACAGCCTGAGGAAAAAAAAAAAAACAGAAACAGTAAAAGTCCCATTTCCTCTCTTAAAGTGTTTTTAGGGAATGCTCATAACTTTTTTACTGCTTGGGGCTTGCTTATCTTCATTAATGCAAACCTGAAACTGTAAGGTCACAAATGAACAACACCAGCCAGAGCATGCTAGTCAGATGTAACAAAACATCCTGATGCAAAGGTAGATAATGTAGAAAAAGTAGAACAATGACACCACCTTTGAGTCAGTTCTCAAAAATACTGAGCTCTCACAGCTCCCTTTCCAGAAGATACAGACAGAGCAGATTTTAGTCCTAAATAAGCTGTCTTCCATACCCAACTCTACTTTGCAAGCTTCAGTCCCAGCAGGTTTTTGGAGCATAGTCAGCTCAGACCAGGCACTTTTTTATTTCACTCTGCTTCCATTTTTATTGAGGAGCTGTTTCTTCTCCCGAAAGAGAGTCATATTGTGGAGTGGGAAAAATGACAGGTGCCTTTGGCCTCCTAAAGCCTATTAATGGTGTCCAAACACCCCTAATCTTTGTAGCCTTGCTAATCTAAAGCAATATGTCCCAAAAGAGGGACACTTGGGCTATAAGTTGAGACAAAGGAGAATGATGGGAATGCGGCTGTAAGTGTATCCTGCACAGCATATAAAAGACAAGGGAGAGAGGCAGACAGCAAGGCTCAGAGGCCAGAAGAGAACAAAGGTAAAGGAGGTTACAGCAGGGTAGCCTACAGGAGGAGCAGAGAGCAGGAACACTGACATATTAGCTCACTTTGAATGAAGCCTTCCAATGGAGCAAGACTTAAAAAGTGTAGATTGCAGCTAAGAGTGCAGGTGGGGGAAGACCACCAGCTGGATGACACTATGGAGGAAAGACTGCAAATGTCAGTTAATGTAACACCATAACAAATTTGCTCTCATCCTGTTTATCCATTAATCAGATTAAATCAGATTTCCATCCAATAACAAAAATATTGGAGGTTAAGGCATTTGACTGTTATTTGCAAGCGAACACAATTATTTCACTCATCACCAGTGTATTAGTGTAATCTTCCTAGACTTCTGGTAAGCAGTGAAATACTACTTTTGTGGTGGAACCCTTCATCTGGATTTTATCCCTTCTTGCTGCCAAGCAAGTCCTGAGGAAAAGCTTGCACATGCATGTTGTCCACTCTGTCAGGGTATAAGGCAGAGCACCAGTAATTTCCAGCCAGAAAATGGGTTTTCCTGGCCAGCAGACTGCGAACTGTGCATCACTTCTGGACTGGCAGGCAGCTGACTGGCAGACCAAAGGACACACGCATGCTCTCTTTAGAGTCACAAATTACAAAGAGCAAGCTCCTCTCGACCAGCAGTCAACAGCAGTCAGTGAGGAGCAGGGAAATGTCTCACACTCTAGTGAGAACAATGGAAGAGCCGAAGGAGGGAAATGGAGAGCCCCTGGAGAAGGGAAATGTAGAGGACCACAGGGCAGGCTGGGATATTGTAGGATGAATGAGAAATAAAAGAGAAAAATACAGCAATTTTACAGGAAGACATTTCAAGAAGAATTGGATCAAGGAGGATCTTCACTGGCAGATCTAGAGGTGCGATGATGAAGGCTGCTTAAGACATGGCAGCATTGAAACCATAGTGGTGGTGGCGACAGGCTACATGGAGGGAACAGAAGTACACAGGTGGAAAAACAGGGGTGAAGAGAACCTGGAGGGGGAGCATGGGGAACTGAAGGCGGAAGGAAAGTAGGAGGAAGACACATTGCGATGCATTCCCTTGCATCCATTTTCATTTGAAACTCAAACTCCTCTTTGGCTAAGTTATGACTTAATCAGTAAGATATAAACACTAGTCTCAACTGAAAATGAGCAACACTGCTGGTCTCAGTGACATTCCTCACGCTAACTATAGAGAGTGTTTCCAAACTAGAAAGCTCTATCAAAAGAGAAGCTGTTTGTTTATGCCTGCAGCATCATCTGCTTTTGCAAAGCAACAAAATAAATGGCCAATTAATTATGTTCGTTATCTATTCCTTGGATAAGGAAAAGGGTTGAGGAGAAATAGTGCTTACCTTGAATAACCATCTTCTGTTTAGCTCAGCAAGAGGAACTTGTTTATGCTTAACCAGACCAATCTTTAGTTGGCAAAATGAGTTAAATGTGCATCTCAGTAGTTTTCATTCTGCTGCTCTCTCTGTAGCTCTGTGGGCTAAGCAAGGATCTCACCTGAGTCTCCAGGTACTAGGCTAGACTCAATCCTCTATGGAGCAGTGGGATGGAGAAAGAAGGTCTAGCCTAAAACCGACTTTCAAAATACATCTCTCACAAATAGGAAGGAGTTCACCAAAAATTGCATTCAGAGTTAACTACATAAGGGACATAACACAAGCAATCCAGAAAATAAGCATTTAAAATTTTAAAAAGCCTTATTCCTAGTACTGTCTAATAACAAATTAATATACAAATACCACCAGAAAATTAAAAATGAAGGATTAATCTGAAATTTTAGTTAGACCTGACCAGAATTTGAATTTGATGCCAAAACCATCCAAAAGCTGCCGAACAAACATTCTGTAATGCACACTTGTTTAATCAGTCCAAAAATAAAATTAGTATTTAGATTATTTTAGGTAGTGCATTTTCCCCCAACAATTTCAAGTCAGGTTTTGTCGCCATTATATTTACTGCAAAGCAATGTAAAGTGGCTTATTTAATGATCAGAGACAAGCAGAAGTCCTCTGTGAAGCAGGCATATCTAAATTAATGGTTCCCTGTGTAGCCTCACTCTGTGATAAAAGTTTTCATTGAAGCTGGGACTGCAGAAACAAAAAGGCAGAGGCAGTTTAGCGCTCATTACAGAAAAGGTACTCAACAGTTGCAAGCCTATAGAGTTTAGTTAAAACCTTGTAAAAAAGAATGTAACATAGCACACAGATAAAAATGTTCAGATGTTTATTAACAGCCCATACAGATTTCTTTGATATGCATTCAGGTTATAAGACCTCAAAGAAGAGGCATTGTTGTGAAATACCCAGCCCTTCATGCTTCCAATACAGAGCGTCCAGGCAATTCACAGTGAGTTGGAATTAGTTCTCCAGTGCCCTCTACTGGGAATAAAACCAGTATCTTGCATCAGGTTTTGCCCACGGGCACTTTATAGACATTGTGTAAAATGCCATTTTCTTATGTAACAATTTTTAAAAACCTAAAGAGATTTGCTTTCCCACCAATAAATTCATAATCAAGACATGGCCTTGGAATCATTTAGGTTTTTCTGACTGAAAATTGAAAACTTTTTTAACTTTTTCTAACTTTTTCTTTTTTCTTTCGTTTTCCTCTTCTTTTCTTTTCCTTTCCTCTTTTTCTTTTTTGTTGCTTCTTTTTTCTGTTTCATTGTTGTGCAAATAATACACAATGTTTCAACTCTTACAGAGAAGATACTTAACAGATTGAGTCTGCAATCATTCTTCTAGTTGTTAAAGCCAAAGCAGAAAATATTAATAATAATAATAATAATAATGAGCTGTTTACTAACAGATCATTTAACACTGTCTCCTGAGAAGACAAACAATTCACTCTTCAGTTTAAAACATGGGAGGGCAGGGTTTTGAAGGCAATTTCAACTTCTTCCCAAGTCTCAAACTACAAATAGAATAGAGGAGATTCACTATGAGTTGTTGATCTTCTGTCTAAAATTTATTTTTAAAGGCTAAACAGTACTACAAAGGTCAACATGTACTTTTTATTACTTAGCAGGCTTAAGGCTTAGATGATCTAGTCATTTTTGTATTGCCTAAATACAGTGAGTTTGGAGCCAACACAGAGGTGCAGTGAAGGAAAACACTACCTCCAGCACTTGGTCTCACCCTCCTGGCAGTCTGGCCTGGCAGAGATTGGGTGTTTTTCATTGAAAATTCTCTTCTTAATCATGGCTTCAGATTATAGATATTATTGTTCATTTCTTGGCCAGCTTCCTAGCTACAGTACCATTATTCCTAGGTACAAAGCAAAGTGGTGCCATGGTGACAATCAAATTGTAAATTATTAAAGAAAATTAATAACTGGACTGGACACACAAAAAAAAAAACCCCACCAAACTAATGTAAATCCTATTTGGCACCAGTGGAACTAATATAATTACCTTTGTAATAATTTCAGAGAAATTGAGGCTAGCTTCTGGTTTGGGAAAATTATTATTACTAATGAAAGTCCAGAAACATTTTGAGAAACATTTTCTATTGAATAATAGAATTTAACAACTGTGTAGAGATGGAAAATTAATTACAGAACAATCCTTGGCTGTCAAAAACGTTGAGGTACTAATGGGTAAAGAAGGTGTGACATGCCAGCTCACTCAGATTCAGCAAACCTGATATATTTTCAAGGTCTCAGTGGATAAAGCTGGAAAAACCTGTCCAAGCCAGTGGCTGCCAACAGCAAACCCACCCTTCTGGAGCTGACAGTTTTGCTGCCTGTTGGTACTCTGCAAGACAAAGATGCAAAATATTAATGATGAACATTTGCATTTATTCTTTGTATTCTGTCAGTTTTCCGTCTTCCTTAAATGTCCCTGAAACAAACCCCCAACCACCCTCTAAAATAAAATACAAAAAAAATCCAAAAAAGAAAACTCTGAATAGAATCCAGTGAAACCCTTTCTATCTTCCTGTGGTCCCTACAGCTGTCACAGACACCACTTGTTTTCTGATCCCTGCATGTACTTACCCATGATCCCAGTAACCTACACTTCTCCCTGGGTCCAGCACTCCCAGCATGGAGTGTGCACAGATGGATATGTCCATCCTACTCTCTTTCTATTTATCTGCCCTCAGCAGCCATTTGCTGTTAATTTTAATCCCTCAGCTCCTGCCTAAGGCCAGGGGACACCCTAGAGCCTGTGGATTCTGCAGTTGCTCTGTGGGGGCACAAACAGTGCTGATTCCCAAATAGGATAGCTTCTAATGACCCACTTTTGTCCATCACTGAGCATTTTGCAGTTCCTAATAATTCAGTTACCAGATAAAGGAACTGCTGAGCAGAACATGAGCTCTACCTTCACTGCAAGAGAACTGGTGTAAATGGGTGATTTTGGGAGAGTGGCTGCGGGCACAAACTCTGAGCAGAAGAACATTGACTTGCAGTCCCCAGTGACAGTCACAGGAATGTGGGGTTAAAACACAGCCTGTCTTATTTTTCACAGATGAGATGAGCTGGCTCTTGTAGGGCTCATTCCATCAAAAAAATCAACAAAAAAAATAGTGCAAAATATTAATCCTCTGTTCTGAATTTCTAAAAAGAAGATACTGATGGTGGGATGATGAGTATCTCATAGGAGGTGTCTCAGAGTGGCAAAGGATCAGCTTGTGAAGGTGCGACCTGGGAGGCTGTGAGCCTAGGGAAACAGCTGCCATGCTTGTAGGGCACTGGCACAGCAGGACTTGCAGGGATGGGCTGCCTCCTGGTGAGGCAGTAGGTAAAATACAGTGGTCTTCTGCCAACCTTGCTGAAACGGGGTGAAAAAATTGAGACAAGCATTGGCAATGCACATACCCAACCACAGCATCATCCCTGCAGGGAAGTACCATTTTCTTTCCAGAAAGTGCCACACAAGAGACACTGGAAATGTAAGACCAAAGCTGAGTGGGAAATAGCTCTGCAAGGCAAAGCCTCACCCCTGCTCACCTCCAAGAGCAAACAAGTTCTTGTCCCCAGAGACTTCCCACCTTTCTTTAGAGCTTTGAGCATCTGTCATTTGTAGGAACCAACATGACTTGCAAGTAACAGCTCCTTTCCTGAGCTGAGGCTGGGCAGAGTGTTTATAAAAATTTCCCACAACACAAAGAGCCACATCCAGAGGGGAATTATGTCCACAGCAGAGTATGAACTGTGCAGTGGTGGGGGAGAGGACACTGAAAATAGAGATTGAACCAGCTATGGTTACAGTTTTCCCAGCTTAGACCAAAATCTTTAATATTTCAATGTGATTTTTTAATGTATGAATAAATACTGCTTTAATAAACGGAGTAATATATCTGTAACCATAGATTTTTTTGTTTGTGCAGCTCCTCTCATGGAATATTCATAAACGTGTTCCTATTTCTTTTCTGATAATTTCACTAGCACATTGAAAGAGTTCCTGGCATGTCATAAAATGCAATTGCTGTTTTCACAGCATATTGCGCACTTGCTAAAATTTTATCCTCAAATGGATGCTACCCATTGTTTTGTAACAAATTACATCATGCTGGGAGTACACTGGGAAACCAAGTGTCAGCCTCCAAAGTATCACTCTTTCAGTTAAAGGTCACATCTTATCTTAATGGGATAACTGGAATGTCTTCTATGATTTCATATCCCTAAAAGCACTCTTCTTTGCTCTTGCAAATTTTCCTTTCTGACAGTCCCTTTCCAGCAATAAAAACAGAGACAAATGCACATGGTGGTGCTGGGCAAGTAGATGAGAGAGCTTCATTGATTTGAAGAAATCAACTGCTTCTTTCTGTTTTTGTCATTTTAGAAAGAAAATGATGCTACAATATAAGGAAGAATACCTCATCAATGATAGTTTGGGACACAATATTGTATTAGTGTAGTGCAGTGTGGTGTGGTGCAGTGTAGTGTCTTGTAATGAACTGTGATGGCTACAGCACAGGTACAAAATCTAAATTGGGGTAATGTAAATCATTCGAATCATCTCCTGAAGACTTTTTACAACTTTCAGTATTTTAAAAATACAGTAATAACAATTCTGTTTAAAGTGTAGCTGGGCCTTTGCAGGGTATGAACGAAAATAGTCATAATTTGGTTTTCTTCTGTTTGAAGACATGGGGTTTCTCTCATCCTGCCCATTTCTGTCCAATCAATATAGTCAATAAGTTTTGAAATATGATCTCCTATTTGACTATTTACTTATTGTTTGGGGGGACATTAACTCACAGTTGTGGTAGCATGCCATTTAATCTGGCTTTTCAGCAGAATTGATAATGTTTTAATAAAAATATTTCTCATTTGTATATAACATTTGAAACAGGTATAATTGAATCTCACTCCCATACAAGTAAATCACCAGCAGGTCTATTACTAACTTAATGGCAATAGAACACAGCCCCAGATGATCTCTGCTTACTACAGACTTCATCCACTGCCTCTGTACAGGGGATTTCTAAAAGCATTGTGAAGTGGGCCATAGAATAGGTCTGCCATAGAGCCCAGATCCAGCCTCAGGAGATTTTACTTCATAGTAGCACTGTCAAAAATACATAAAATCACAAGAGGAAGAATATATTTGGCTGCTCTGGAGTCCTGCAAGCTGCTACAGTACTGTAGTTTTACATGTCAGAGTCACCACTAGCTACTGTCATAGTAGATTTTGGCTTCACTTCAGTATTTCATCTATGGCCTTGGGCAAAGATGTGGGTTTTGGCTCTATTGTCCTCTGACAACTCTAAAAAGAAACGCTTTCCAGTGGATACATATTGACAGCAGAAACCAGGCCCAGGTAAGGGAAGATGTATTGAAGATAGGTGGATCAACAGATGGAACAGGTTCAGATCAATCTTTGTCAAAAACTGGGAGATATCTTCATGATATTATGGAAATAAAAGAGGTTTGCCATGGTTTGTGTGTATGTGTGTGCACCATACAGGAGTTATGTGCCAGTGTTTGATAAAAATTCTTGCTAAAGAAAGAATAACCAGTGCAGTCTGGAAGATAATCAATCCCAAAAAATCCCCCAGGTCATCTTCAGACAACTAAGTTTTAATTCTTACATAGAGATTCAGCTAAGTGCTGAATTGCTTTCCCCTAAATCAATATTTCCCGTACCTGGGTTTTAATCCTCATTTTCAGAATTAATGCAATTTGATTGCTGACTACCTATTCCAAATGCAACAGAATACATAGGAAACCTCTCATCTCCAAGGAGCATTCACAGAAACTCCAGGGTCCCAATGCCTCCCTGACTGCACACATCCTCACGCTCAACATCAACCATGATAAATAATACTTTTGATAGCCCTCCCTCCAGTGTATTCATACCAAACACAGGGAGTCCAGTTACAGTGCTGGAGCCACTACTACTCACAGAAACTGAAACTAACAACTTCTGAGAGTGGACAGATAACTTTTCAGACTCCTGCTTCTCTTCCTGACTTTTCAACAGAGCTCTAGACTAATTACTAGCAACACTAGTCCAGTCCTGCACTGAGTGGGATGAAGAGCAGATCCATTAGTGCATTGTAGAAACAATTCCAAACTTTTCTGTTTGTTACTGATGATGTGAGCTGGAAAAATCAATCTCTGAGCTAACATACAGATGAGTACAGCTAGCAATTTGTTTCCCTGTAGTGCTTTTGTAATAAGAGAGAGAAGATTTGCAGGAACAAGATAGTTTTAAACTGGACAAGAAATTAAACAGATGGAGCTGATTAAACAGATAATTCACCAAAGGGTACCTGGGTGAAAACAATAAGTACCCTACCTCTGACCTGGTCATAAGCATGAAAACCACACTACCTGAGAAAGTCTTAATACTTTTCAGCTTGCAGCTTTATATGCAGGTGTTTCTGGGTGAAGACCAGGATCAAACAGTATCACTCAATTTTGTCTTTCAACTCTTCAGTTGGAGAAATTGCTCTTTTTCCTGTTGTAATGGCAGCCTAAGAAACCACTATTGGAAAACAACTTAATCATGAAAGACAACACAGAACAGCCCATAAGGTCTGCTTGATTTCAGCAGCTGAGAGTATTGATTTGTGTTCACTCTTTGAACTGGCTGCAATATGAATGGCAATGGGGGAAGGGAGAGAAACATGGTTGCATCACCTTGAAGGAGCTCCAGCTACTTGATTTATCCAGGTGGGTGGCCTGACTAACCAGTGAAAGGCAAAGCAGGATGTGGGGAAAAACACTGTTCAGAGACAGCATCAGTCATATAGATGGGACTGTAACTCAGCCTGGGGAGATTAATGAAGAAGTATGAATGATAAATGCTTCTTTTTTAGGATTCTCTTAAAGATTCATTTCTTCTTTGCAAGTGATTCATTGTTTTCCTCCTCCGTTCTCATGTTATCTTAATAAGCATTTGAAAAACTTTTATTCAGTAATAAAAGGAAATAAGGTTTGAAGCCTCATTTCATAAATCATATCTGACACTCAAAATATGCTGATGTATCAGACTTGGTTTTGCAGCAGCTTTTGGAAGAAAGTGCGTCCTGTGGATCATGAAAACTCTGTTTGCAGGCTCTTGGAGCTCATCTCAACAAAATATTTGAGGCTCTGGCAAGGGAGTTTGGTGGCTCTCACAGACCTTATGGCATTGTCCACACCCAGTCCACTTCCTTCTCTTTTGATGCCCTATCCACATCCCTGCCTTGTGACAGGCAGAGGAAGTGAATTCATTCTTCAATGTTACTTATTTGGCCACAAGTGTCAGTATCACAGACCACAGATGGATTAAGCATATTTGATTTACCATCTACGCAAATTAAATCCTGAAGAATTTGAATTTAATTACAAAAATAATTCAAATTATGTAGAATTTAAACTTCTTTTTAATTAACCCTAGGCTAGAGCTACAACATAGTTCCACACAGGCAAATGGAAAGGAAGCTACTCTAATCTATGCATGTTACAGCCCAGCCCAGCATATCGTCTCCTTTTGCAGGACAGTCATTCAAAAATAACCACATAATCTGACAAAATAACATAAGTAGGTACAGCCTGTACCAAAGTCCACTTTTGCTGCCCATCTGAGCCTCAGAAAATACCAGAGAAAAATAAAGTTCCTCAGTAGCTGTTGTTTTCCCATTGAATCCAGTCACACCAAAACACCAGCAGTAATTCCAGAGATTCACTTGCTTTGGTGTATGTTCCCATGGCAAAAAGGCAATTTTAAAGGACTAGAAAGACAGTTGTTATGATTCATCTGCATCAATATTACTTGCTTGTTAAGAATGAAATACCTACATAGAAGCTACTGTTTATACAAGGGCCATGAGAACATTTCCAGCTGAGAAAGATCTCGCACAGCCTCCACTTGCCCAAGACATTCATACCTCAGAAAACTCATATGTAATACTTGTTATTTGCAATAATGTCAGTATGGCATAGCAGGCATTTGGGCTATTCCACCCACATTCCCTGTACTTCCCTGACCTCTGTGGCACCTTGAGGCATTCCTGCATCAACTTCTCCTCATGACACTACCCAGTCAGCATTTCTGTCATCCATGATTAGGCATATGACCACAAAAAATGCTCAGTGCAAGACAGGTAAGTGTGGGAGTTTTGATAAGGCCATAATTTCTGATAAATCCAATTACCCAGATGGAGTTGTCACAGTTATAACCAAGGTCTGGAGTTCTTATATCATTTTCTGCCAGTGTCTTGGGGTGGGGGAGAGCTTAAACCTGTTAGCAGATATTTAGAAGGAGGAGAAGACGTTGTTAATGAAACGAAAAGTTATAAATGTTGTCTTTCTTTAAATGAAAGCCCAGTTAACCTGTAGAAGACATGATTTTGCTTTTTTCCTTCAAGAGTCGGAGTTTGATTGATAATCAAAAATTTGAAGGTTCATAAAAAATTATGCTTAGCATCTTGGTTATATGAAAGGGTCCAGTTCCAGTGAGCTGGGGTTTAGGGAGTCCATTTCCACTGTGATAACCCAATAGTGATGTTAAACTCAGGGACCAACAAAGAGAGGAAAGTTTTGAAGTTGCAAGCACCAAACTGGCAGTGCCTGAGCGTGGCGGTGCTAATGACAACACTACGACAGCAGGTCCAAGATCAGTCCAGCACCCACAGCTGGACCTCTCAGAGACAATGGGAAGGTTGAAAATTGTTAATTCGTCTTTCACACAGCAAAACACAGCTTATTCATAGCATGTCCAGGCAAGCACCCATCTTCTGCAGAGGGACTGGGTTGCACAGAGACTTGTGCACCTCCCATTTTCCGCTCTATGCTACAGCCCAAACCAGTCATTTTGTACAGTTTAAGGTCTAGTAACTCCAGTTTTGCACCAGGTAAAATTAATCTGAACTGGAACTTATTACCAACGTTCTTTCAAAGTGGAGCTTTGTATTAAGTAACAAAAATTGCCTTTTGGATCCATTTCTTTGGGAGTACAGCCCTACTAAGCCTATAAAAATATAACAATTGTAATGCTACTACAACAATATCTTCCTGTTCTGTCATTGCACAGATGCTTCTGCCAATGGGCAAAATTCAGGAAATGTTTCCTTGTTGGTACCCAGAGATGCAAAAATAACACACAGAAAATACAGTTTCAGATCTCTTAAGCTATCCAAAGTCTACAACTGTGTGTATTTTTTCTGAGATTCCAACTGGATGTCTTTTTCTCAGATAAATATGCAGATGCCCCCATCCCTTTTTAGAAACTTTCTGAGAACATCCAGAGCCAGAAAAGCCTTTGTAAATTAATCTTTTGAGATTAAGTTGCAGGTAAACAGTAATGAAGCAGAGGAACAGGTGAATGCTCTTCGTTGGTCAGGGGTCTCCAAAGGAATGAACTAGACTAGTTGTGCCAACTCAGCTCCATATTTGGGGAGGAACATCAAGTTCATCAGGCAGTCAGCTCTAACTTTAGGGTCTCTGCCCAACAGAGCCCACCAGAGAGACCCCCAGAACAAGAGAATGCATGCATCAATGGGAGGGGAAATAGGCTAATTATTCCAAGGAAATTATTATCATACATATGTTTCTTTTGTGAAAACCAACAAATATGTATGTAAAACATAGTATATATATATATATATATATATATACACATGTGTATATATATATATGTGAACTTTTCTACATCCACACACATGATATTTTGGTAGAAATATCCCCTCAAGCATCAGCATTGTAATAAAGAATGCCTGCTTTCTAATATGAAAATTATATTGTTCGGGAGTTTACTTTCTTGCCGTTTTCAGTAACACTATGAACACAGAATATTAAACACCAAAATTCCCTGTGATGCTGTCTACTCTTAAAAAAAGTAGAAGGCTGAAATTTACTTATTTTAGAAGAAGAATTTCATGGGGTTTTGTTTTTTTAATAAATATCTGAAATTATTACCTTCCACAGGCGCTATAAATATTTTTCTTCATGGATTTGTGGTAGGATTTTAAAATGCATCCTGTACTGCAGGAGCCAGAAAAATGACTATGAAGCCATAGACAAGAGTAACTCTTCAGCAGCAAAGCCAGTGTCCACAACGACTTTGAGAATCCATAGGATTTGGTATTCTTTCCATTAGGTCATACTTGCATCATATTAACACTACCAATGAAAGTCAAGGAAAATAGAGTCTTTAATAGCTTGTTAATACAATGTGGCGGTAAGTTGCAGTTTAATAGATGTGCTCTCAGACATCTGAGTTGCAGACCACATCCTGAGAGCAATGCCAGGCTCCTCTCACCACAGACTCAGGATGAAAAGGACTGAACTCCGTTGAGGTATTCTAAGATAAAAAAACTTAGCAGGGAATATAGTTGGATGAATTTGTTATTTTTCAAAACTGGCCCACTACTTCTCATGACAAAATTAATTGGGAGACAGCAATAGGGCAGCAGTGCAGGGCCAGGTTGGAGGAGAGGGCTCAGTGCATTTTGGGGGTAAGACAAGTGGAGGGCAGGGATCTCTCTCCTCTCATCATCTGGAAAATCTCATCTAGAGTACAGACTCCTTTTTCCTAGTAGGAGCTTTTGCCTCCTTAGCCCTCATGTCTCCTTCAAGAACAGGCCTGGTTCTCCAAGGCATCAGCCCTGGCAAAGTCAGAGGCAGGATCCTGGCTTTCCTTCACTATCACAATCTTAGCAGTGCTTACAGACTGCTACCACAGATGGCTGCCTCTCTGCCATATGCTTAAACTGGTCCCACTATTTTCGTTTACTGTGTATATCGGGACTAGCAAACATCAGAGTGGTAACGGGTGGCCAGGGAATAAGAGAGAAAACAGCAATGCCTTATTGTTATCATGAATCGCAGGTAAAAATAGTTCAGCATGTTATCTGTGTTTATAAAAAGAAAATCCAGCCCCAAAGGTATGCACCTATGTGTGAGTATAAGCCAGGTTTGGCATCCAGTCAGTTTTCTAATTAGTAATTAATTTCTCTGAAGTAATCACAGTGAACTAAAAAGGATATAAGGAAGAAATTCTTTACTCAGAGAGTAGTGAGGGACTGGAACAGCTTTTCCAAAGAAGTTCTGGATGCCCCATCCCTGGAAGTGTCCAAAACCGGAAGGTGTCCTTGGCAGGGAGGTTGGAACAAGATTATCTTTAAGGTCCCTTCCAACCCAAACTATTCTGTGGGTCTATGATTTTGAGTCAGCTGGACAAAACCACCCAGGGAACATCCACCAGAAAGCTTGAGACAGAGAAGCAAGCAATGTAAACAGGCCTCCATGCTGATGGCACTCAAGTAACAGCTGGCAGATCTTATTCCCTTTTGGTGAAAGAAAAGTCACAAACATGAAACAGCCAATGCATGAAAAGTTGTATAAAAAGCTAAATTCATCTGTTGCTCTGCATCCAAAATCCCAGGACACAAAATGGCACTGTTAGTACATAAAAACTGCAAAGCAAAACCATGAGCTCCATCCGCCTCTTGTTGAAAAAAGCTCTGTGTGAAACCAGCCAAGCCCAAGAGTTTTCTGGCGCTTTCAAATAGGTCAGATCTACTGGCTGCTGCTTCTGGGATCAGTTTTAGGGGCATCTGAACTCTGAACACCAGCTGGGCTGTCACGGCTAGCTGGCCATTTGTTGTTGAGACAGTAGTGCCAAGTCAGCTGGTTGTATGGTTTGGAGCTGAATGAGTTCTCAATCACTCAAATACTCTCTGTGTTGCTGTTGTTTACCCCAGTTTTCAGACCAAAAGTCTTTTGCATAGGTCATATTCAGTCACCTCCCATTCTCTTATGCCATGAGACTTGCCAGTAAGCTCTGTTTGTTAAATAAAGCTGAGTGACATTTCTGAAAACCTTTCTTAATGGACCAGACTCATCATCATAACCTCAGCAGCTGCATGTACAAAGCTCGGAGGGATTTGGGAGCAGTGATCAGCTACTCATTCTCTTCTGCAGAAATCCCTGCAGCTTTATCATTCCCAGAATATCAATATCCCTTCTGCTACTGCATTAAGCAACAGTGTTTGGTGTTTGTTCACTCTCACTTCAGACAAAAGGCAAAATTGTGTGCCTAATGCAATAATTAGCTGTGCTTATATGGCACATAATGGACCTTAGATGAGGATGGAAGAAGCTAGCAAAGGACATGCCACCTACACAGACACTATAGTGCTAAAGGAACTGTGTTTCCAACCACGTTCTATCTTTCATGTTCACACAATCTTTCAGATCAACTTAAATCCAAGCTTCTAAGAAGCATTTTAAAGATGAGGCCCAAGATTTTAATCAAGATTCAGTACATGGAAAAAGTCACTGTGAAGATATTGGACCTCCACACTATGCTTGTGTTAAGCCAGCATGTTTGTTAAATCACTTGAGTCTGCAGTCTGTAGGAGTGAAAAAAGGCTTGTTTTGGTCAATAGGAATGTTCTTCTGCTGTCAAGTCATGGTTCAAATTTAGTTCCTCAAATGGGACAGATGCCAGTATAATTTCGACTGAGATTAGACAATAAGGATATATCTGAGACACTATCTAGCCTTACTGTAACTCTTCCAGTTCCACTTTAGTAAATAAATAATGCATGTTTTTCTTACTTTGATAACTCTATGCTGTAGCCATTTATGTTCCTCCGGGAGCTGAATCTGCAGCCATAAGATGCACATCAGCACCAGGCACTGGAGACTATTGTCACCAAACTGAGAGTTATCCCACAGACCTGACTGCTGAAATATTTGAGAGTTTCAGCATTTCATTTAATGGGAAAAGTTTTAGATATTGTAACATAGAAAACTCGCACCAGAACCAATACAAGTGGGTCATTTGCAAACCTCAATAAACAAAACACAAATGAAGTCAATAAACAATCATTACAAGAAGGAAAAAAACACAGCTCAGCCATTAAGAAAAAATAGACAAAATCATGAGATATTTTTGGTTTATAAATTTTTAAATTAATCAGTCGTTATATGAAAGCCCAAGAAGTAAATAGTATGCTGGCTAAACTACTTCATCATTGATGTTTTAATAGTCTCAGGTGATGGCCATCTTCATCCTTGAATCACCTATTGAAATAATTTATGTGCCAAGTATGAGGGCTTATTAGTCCAAACTCAGAATAACACCTGACTTATCATTTAAATCATGTATTTTTTCTGGTTTTGAGATGTCTGATTTTACTTTATGCTCATTTTGGACAGATGATACTGAATTTGCCTAGAGTGGCTGCACTGAAAGGAGTGAAAGATGACATTGCACAGATGTATCTCTTTATTACCATGCTTCTGAAATATATCAAAACATTAAGCACATGATTGAATAGAATACCACTGGGAAATGAACTATATAGCCCTGCTGACTTATGTTTGATTGCACTTAATGCTTCAAGACTGACTCTGCCAGAGACAACTGTCTGCACAAAGCTGCATCGGCTTCTGCCTCTACAGAACCGAGCCAGCCTCAGGTCAGGGCTGCAAAGCAGAAAGATCTCTTTCCCCAGTGTCTCTCCCCACAGCATTTGGTTTTCCATTGTCCATTAGCCTCAAAGCCAACTGATGGCACTTTTTGGGAGTGTTTTCTGGTGCCAAATGTTTACGTCATCCTAGCTGAGTAGAAAAGTAATTAAATAAGCATAGTACCAGGGTGGAGGGAAGAAAGAGGATATTGATGTCAAAGGGTTAAGAGTGACTCTGCTCTCTTGCAAAAAGAGCTCCCAGTAAGCTCCCAGGCAATCTGGAAGTTTTAAAGACTTCTCAGGAGTAAAAGGGAAGCTGAGCTGAAGTTATGGGTGATTCTTAGCAGGAAGTTTTGATGTGCATATATCATAGGTGTGGAAAAAAATGGTGGGATGATCAGAATTTAATGGTGAGTGAAAAACTGCAAGAGCTCATTCCACAAGCTTCAAAGGACGGAAGAAACAACCAGAAAATTTTCTGTTAATTCTTTCTTATTCTCAGGTGTTTTATCCTCCCTTCTTTCACAGGATGAGAGGCTGTGGATGCTACACTGTTTGTGATCTCCAACCTTATGATTCAAACTGAAGCCTGTGAGAAAGAGTTTGCTCATTCCATACAGAGATAGCTGTCACCAGCTACCAGCTGACTCAGTAGGTGAGAGCACTTTGTTTCCACCTTAGTCAGCTTCTGATTTTACCTAATGTTTGCAATTAGAAGTATTAACACCAAAGAAGGTTTGCTTGCCACTATTTAGTAAGTGCGCAACTCACCTGCTGGTCTGGCATAATCACCACATTTCACTAAAGCTACAAAAAAGCTCCTGTTTTGTTAGGAATATACAGGTCACAGCTGGGGCTCACAGACAGCATTACTCATTTCAGGACATTGGATAACAAGGCAGGCAGCTGCCATCTAAAACAACCTGAAAGTATCTCTGAAGTATATGTACCAAACAATACTTCTGCACATTTACTGCCGTTATGTACATATTAAAGGATTCAGCTATGTTTCCAACCAGTATCTTGTGCTCAATCTTTTGGACAGTAAACCTTCTTTTCTATTAGCAGCTCTTTATTCCAACTGGAAAAAGAAAACGGAGTCAGGTTGTTTTGAATGATTCATGGTGAATAAATCGGACATGTTTAGCCATTAACCTCTTTGACAACAACCCTGTCTTGTCAGTTATTCTTGAGAACAAGAGGGGAAATTTAATATGTAAATAAATGCCTGTTTCAGGTAGTCCATAAATGGGTAGTTAATCTCTGTTTGGCATGTGACTGTCTACATTGCACATGATAATTTTGCTGCTCCCCAGGCAAATATTTTTAGAGATTCAAGCACAGCAACACTGGACAAATAACATCCTTCTAAAACCAGCCAGCATTCTTCTTCCTCTGCAGCTATGACTCTTTTGACATGAATATAGGTATTCACACATAGAAAAGACATTGTTTGGCAAGCACCCCTTCACTGAAATGCTTAGTAAAGAAACACTTTGTATGAGCAACCACTCAAAATTTTAAGGGAGCTTCACAGTATTTTTTCCCTGTGCTTCTAGTATGGACCATTTTCACTTACTATCATATTTGCTTGTGTATTTTCATCTCTGCTTTTGTGTAATAATGTAGGAAAGGGTGTCAGGTGTATTTTCAGTCTGGCCTGTTACAGGGACTGTCAAATGACAGGGGCGCGAGTATGTGCAGTGTCTGAGGAGAATGCTGCACTCCCCAAATCCCCACACTCTTATCCTCATGAAGGAAACTAATCCCTATAGAAATGTATACTTAAGATGCCCAAAACACTTAGGTGTGGGGCTTTCTTTGCTAAGACTTCTCAGTGCATCCAGGTTTCAAAACACTACAGAAAATGTACCTTGACCTCAAGGATGTAAGAGATGACTTATCTTTTCCAGCGCATTATTTTCCAGGCTCAAATGCAACCTCTTAAAAATTTTGGATGTTTAATTTAGGGTGCCGTAAAAAACATGCTGAACTGAATACTATCAGCCACTTACCAGTCTGAGTAATGTCAAATGACCTTTATTATGTTCTACTGCCCTCTGTGTTCAAGCACCATGCTCTTTTATAGCCCTTCTATTACTCTATAAAGTAAGAGAAGACAACATGTTTGCAGAACTTTTTCCAGACTTCAAGAGTCAAGTACCTCTAATACAGTCCTATTTTTTTTTTTTAACAACTGATTTTAGAAAGTATGAGCAATTCTCCATTTTCTTTCTAAGGTGATTGACATTTTCAATTTCACTCAGATGCACATTAACTTTGATAAGCATTATGATTTAAGAATACTTTCCCACATTACAGTAGCACTTTCACATGGGAATAAATGCAGACTAAAATACCAATAATTACACTGTAGCTGAAAGTTAAGCAGCATTAGTACCTGATACAGCATTTCTGCTGCCTGTTATTGGACAGCCACTCAACCCCTATTCTGTTTGACAACTATAGAGTGTAATTATGTGTTACTATTAAATGTTTCTTTTGCAAAGTGCCACTACAAAAATCCTTTTTCTTTTTTTTTTTTTAATTTTAGAAACACTAAAACACTTTAAAAAAAAAAAAAAACTTGATGAGCTGAATTCTGTATTACAATCAAAAACAAATCTGTCACTAACTGAATGAATATACAGGGATTGAACCTGGAGAGGAGACATAATGTCTTCATCATTCTCCAAGTGGATGTGGTGGGATAAAGAAAACAGGGAATGAAGAAGAAAGCAGCATGCTCTGCAGGGCTGAACTCAGGGCTGGAGGCAGGAAAGACAGGTTCTAATTCAAACTTTCTCACTAAATCCTCACTCACCTTTAGAGAAAGTGTAATCTCACTGCTGCAACTTCGCCAAATCTGGAGTGGAAATAAGAGTTTCTCCTTCAGGAAGGTTTTAGGAGGAAGAGCTGGCTAATCCCGTGCGAGTGCAAACATCCACTTTTCCCAATTTCAGTCCCAAATAGCAATTTGGGAATCATTTGAGGCAGGACTGCCTGCAGACTCTACCCACAGCTTTAAGAACTACCTTATTTGCATTTTGCCCAGGGCCACTCTTGCTCTGTCTCCCTTCCCCACAGGGAAGTGGAGGCCAGCTGTGCCTCGAGGCAGCGTGCTGTCCTTCCTCTTAACCTGAGCACAGCACCCTAGAGACCAAGCTCCTCTGCGTTCAGTATTTGGTAATGGGAAAGGTGAACAGAAACAGAGGAAACTTTTCAGATGCAATGCAAACCCACTGGTAAAGGTCAGAAGAAAGGTCTGAATACGGCTATTGTGAGGTTTCCCTGATCTCTCACTCCTGACCCCTTGCTGCAGGGCTATTTGCAGTTTTTTCTTCACCATATGGTACTAACAGCTGTGTCCACTGGTTTCCAGAAACTCAGGCTCTCACTGATTCTGAGCCTAGATGATGCCTGTGACAGAATGTTGGACTAAGTGCCCTGGTCTGATCCCAAAAGAGAATTCTCATGATCCATCCTAGAATTAAAATGATAGCAACAGCTAAATTCTAAAGTGAAAAAACTGAATTACCAACTTGCTTACAGACACCTTTAGACTAGAACCCAACAACTACACTACCTTGAACAAAGATTTCCAGAGTCTCATGTTTATTTGATTGGAAAGCCCTCTCCAAGAATTCAAGACAATAAACTTCAGGTCTTGGAAATCAAATTATTGTGTGACAGCACCCCCTCTTAGTGTATATCCTAATTGAATTTAACATCACACTGCACCTCTATAGAAAAAGACAATGATAAATTTCATTTTGTTGCAGAATCCTCAGAAACATATTTGCTAGATCACAACTAGATTACTCTCCTGACAGCAGTGATAAATGGTTGTCATTTCCATGTTTTAAAGAACTTTTAAAGTAATAAGCTAGTAATCCTAGTGCACCAGTAAATAAGTGCACATTTTCTTAGTCCTCTGTCAAAGTTAACAAAACGGCCACATTGTGATTGCCTTTACCAGAGGCAAAGCCAAGTGGGAAAGACACATGCATTGGTTGACGCTTTAGATTCCTTGACAAGACACATCTATTCTAGGAAATTTAAACACTTATCTGTTTGCTGGATGCTAGGACACTGAGGATAACTTGTATGGAATGCCTTGTTAACATGCTTTAACATTCTCTTTTCCTTATAAACAAGGTAGCACCACTTAAACTGCATTGGGAATGGCTTAGGCTAATTCCCAAGTGATGCCTGGGGATGGTACCGGACACTGATACCAGTCCCAGGCCAAACACATTCAAAGGACCATTCCAATGATTTAAGAGCATGAACAATCATAAAATCATAGAAATATTGCTTGAATATGGCTTAATTCAACTTCCTCTTTGAAACTGAACAATCACCTTCGCTTGTTCAGGTCTGTCATTCCTCTGTCCAGCCACATCTTGAGAAGATCCAAGGTTGAGGTCTGAAGTCATTTTTCTTACAGTTCTACCTGAACATTTGAACCCCAATCTACAGTTATTAACCCATGCTGCACTTTCTGGAACTACTGAGAACAGCTTTTAGACAACTAAACACAATTTCATTTACCAATCTATTTATTGTAAGAGGTGAGCAGAAGCTCTGGGCCTGGGCTCCAGAAGATGGATGAAAAAGAGATGGAGCCCTGGCAGAAATAAACTGGGTGTGGTTTCATGGCAGTTGGGCATGATGTCAGGAGGACACCAACCCTGTCAGGAACAGTATCAATGTCCACAGAAAGACACAAGTCAGGATGTGCAGGATTGCCAGGTTTAGGGCACAGACAGTCTTCACAGCTCTTCCATCAGCCACAGGCTTTGGCATTAACCCTCTCAACTCAGGGATTTTTTTCATGCACATGAGCTATTACATCAAATTGATGGGGTGAAGAGAAGAGAGGTAAGACAGAGCATGCAGCTGTGGGTACCCAGCACTGCACAGTGTGCCAGCACTGCTGAGAGCAAGGAATAAATCACGGTGCTGTCTGGCATGGAGTCTGCTGCTGTAGAGGTTGTGTTGAGCATTGAGTACTAAGAGCTGTGAGACAGGGGCTTAGTTCCTCAGCATTTAGGCTTGAAGCCACTGAAGACACAGGCTGAGGAGTCTCTCATGTGCATGCATCCATCCTCCCCCACGCCAGCCTTGGAGTCCTCACAACCTGCAGGCACTAGGTATGCCACCACCTCTCCTCTCTGCAGCTATGTCAAGAAAACACAATATATTTCAAACTGCACCCATCCCCTCCGAGCAATTTCAGGAACCAGACATCATCTCCAAGAAGATGTGGACACCTTAGAACAGGGGGAGAGAAAGTGGGGGGTTTGGAGGGGATGGGAATCTCATTGAAAATAAGGGGTCGGCAAGTGAGTATTTTTAAGAACACTGGTGTTCCTGGTCTCTTCTGTGGGATGTTCACACCACAAAATACTGATTGTTTACTGCTGGTAAACATGGCAAATTTCCCCATGTGTATATGTGCACACTCACTTACTGTATGAATGTCCTTTAATTTTGTGTAAATACTCCTAAAAGGATATGAGTCTGGATGATTGAAAAAAAAAAAAAAAGCAATGTTTAACCTCATATCAATCTAAATTCCTAAAAACCCCTTATATCTGCATTTTGACATCAGTGTTCTTGCTGAAAGTTAGTTCTACACATCAGTCAGTTGGGCAGAAATAATGCCACATGATCTGCAGATTAAACACAATAGTACATTTCATTTTGACAGTACCTTCAAAGCACTCATCAAATATTTCAGACCCAGTGGACACACAAAAGTAATCTTTGACAAATACAGAGGAAAGGTTAACAGGGCTTTTTCCCAGCCCTTTGGGAACATAAGGAAGAGACAGCCATTAGCCGTTAGCCTGAAATCATTTATCCCATTCTGCCTGGCCACATCAATGAGCTGTGTGATTTCAATACAGTGCTAGTATGAATGATGTGAGCCTCAAATCTTGGAATAATCATATTCACCCACAGAAAACTGAGCTCAGATGAAAAAATACTCACAGCCATGCCTTCATCTAAAGCTATTAGTTTGGTTTCCTATCCTGTTATTTCTGGGAAACCTGTCCATCAAATTTCAGCTGCTGCTCAGTTCTGTCTTCACCAGGAGATGAGCAGCACAACATGGGAGCTGTCATTTGTCTTTCATTTCTAGATTGTATTACAGATGTGTGATTACAGGCGAACGAGTGGGTGAACTCCTGTTTCATTTCCCTGGAGGATGCAGATCATGTTTACATAAACTGTCACAACTCCTAAGAGCTCCTCCTGCTGCTTGGCTTCTATCCAGAGCTGTAAATGGACCTTCCTTGTCCCCAGAATGAGGCTGCCCAGGGATATCCTCTGCAAGCACACTGTGCTGGCACAGGTCTCCCGCAGCCACAAAGCATAGGGGAAACAATTCCTGTTTTGTGCTATGGATTCAGATTTTAGGCATCATGCACAGGGCTTCCAGAATTGCACACATTTGGTGAGATTATGGCACTATGGACTGTGAGCTTTTACTAATCCTATTTTAAAAACACCTTTGAGCAATACGAATCTGAGCCAAGGGAAGACAAAAGCCAGATGAAAAAACTATTGCTCCCTTCATCAACTCCCATGGGGAGGAGTAGTTTCAGGTGTTCATAAAGTTTTCCCACCAGGAAGACAGAGAAAACCAAGTTTTGGAGACTGATCCAGCTCATTATCTGGAATCCAGATACAGCTTGCCTGGCTCCTGGCCCTGCTCCTCAGCTCATATTCTTCTTCCAGTTGCGTGGTGCAAACAACAAGCAACTTAAATCAGCATAGATGCAGATAACAGACTACATCCCCCCTCAACACACTCATACATGGCTGTCACTCACTAACAAACTAACCTGTCCCACAGCAACCAGCAGGGCTGTGACCCTACTTTTGGGACAGTTCTGTTATGAATGGATGGTTTGGGAAGCTTAGAGAATCACCATCAAAGGCATTGGTGAAAAGCAAGTTTTAATATAAATTTGTGAAAGTGCAGCATAACAGAGTTCAATGGCAAGGTTTGCCCTATTATTTACCCCATAGTTGAAGCACACAAAGTAAAATCAATTCAAAATTATTTACACAGAGATCGCGAAGGGTGCAAATGACATGGATGTAAAAAAATAAGGGTACAAAAGGTTTTAGCAAGCACTTAATCATGACTACTTTGACAAGTGATTCAATAGGATTTACTACAATTGTAACAGTGACTTAATTATAGATTCAAGATAACATTCATATCATAATCAATTAACCCACATGCACACAGAAAGAAATGTATACATTTACATCTATGCCTGCAACGGTACCTGTTGCTGTACCTGTCCTGAGCCCAGTCAGCTCTGAGAGCAGGTCACTGGAACCTCTTTGGGTTGCTTCATCTGTGTGTAAGTCACTGCCAGCTACTGACATCTGCCCAGTTTGAACTAACCAAGCACAATTACACCGGAGCAAAAACAGTATGAAATCATTTCCACAGGAGTTATCTACATTTGGGTCTGAAAAGGCAACAGGACTAACCTGCCAAACATACAAATTTATAAAGAATGACTCTTTCGTTTTTATACACACATATAAATATGTATATTTAGTAATTAGTGTAGCACTGCAGAGGCAGTCTTAAGTAGAATGTCATCATTTTTTAATTAATTCCTTGAGAAATTCCTTTCTGAGGAATATGAAGAAAACTAGGACTATGCAAAATCTAGGAAAATGAACTCTCCATATTCCTTCACCAATCAATTACAGGATAATACTGCCCATTCCCTTTAGTATCCCCCCATGCACCTGTAACTGCATTCCTTTTTGTCTAGTCCATTTTTGAAGTTGCTGGCACCTTCTGCCTCCATTAATTTCCAAGGCAATAAGTTCCAAGTTATACCCACTACATAAAGACATAATTTCTCTTATGTCCTCTAAAATAGTTTCTCACCAGTTTCAACAACCTCCCCAAATTTTTTGCGTTTAAGGAAAATAACAGTTCTGCAGTCACCTTAACTATTTCCCCATGATTTTATAAGCCTTAGCCACACACCCCAAAGCCTTCCCAAACTGAAGTCCCAAGCTAATCTGCAGCTCTTTCATCCCTTTATCCATTTTAGTGATCTTTCCTGTATTTTTAAGTCTGCTCTGACCTTTCTGATGTGCAAAAATTAAAACTGCCTATAGCATTCAAGTTATGGGTGCTCTAAAGTTCTGTGCAGCTGCAAAATTATGTTTTTCCTTTTCAAGTCAATACCTGATGATACCAAATGCTTTAGACTGATACAGGAAGGAGCCTTATCCTGTCTTCAGACCTACAATAGAAATCTTGAAAATAGCTATGTAAGCCTTAATTACTCATTCTACAATATTTTCTCTGTGTGAGCACATAGAATACACACACAAATGTTTGGTGCCATTTTACAGGATTCTATCCTGCTTACAAGTTTCTGAGCCCACATGGTCCTGAATCAAACAGCCATCTGAAATTTGTAAATGAAGACTGTCTTCTTGTCCTGTGTTTTCACCATGTTTGTGGTCCTTTAGGCTAATGTGTTTGACTTTGCAAATTAGATTAGCTAAGATGTGGCTCAGCAGACAGGTGGTAGCTCAGCAGGCTTCCATTAAAAGCCAGTCCCTCTGGCTCCAAATCTGTCCAGGTTTCAAAAGCTAGTCAGTAACAGAAAAGAATTAGCCTCTTGCTATGCTTTACACACAGCCCATTTCTCCCAGAAGCAATGACCTTCTGTACTTTTGACTTTAATATGTTCATCTTCTTTTGAACTAAATCTAAAACCTACTGACTAAGTATTCATAGCTGATGCCTTTAGAATATTTGCTGCACAGGAAGAAACATTCAAGAAGAAACTTAAAAGCATGTCAAAAAGGATTTAGGGGTTGGCATGTATGTATATATGCATGCATATGCAAATTCAAGAGGGTGCAAAACTTTGAAAATTGGGATATTTGTGTTTACTGGTCTTAAAGAACACACATTGCTGAAAGTCACTGTGGTAATAAGAAGCTTTAAGGAGTGACAAAGGATGAGCCTTGAAGGAAAATAAAATTATTTTCAAGCAAGGAAAACAGTTAAGCTAACATTTCCTGTACAAACCTTTGAAGGTGTTGGGGTTTTTTTCCTTAAGATTTCACCATAATTGGAAAATTAGGCGCTAAAACCCACAATATACATTTCTATTTCTATCTGATTTTTTTAGAAATAAGTTATCCATGATGGCTTTTCACTAGAGAGTGCTTCTGGAGTGCTACATTAATGATTAACTACACGTAGGCTTTGATCATTCCTCCCCATCCCAATCAATATTGATTTTGAATTTAGGTTTAAAAAAATTGTCAGTTTGTGACTTGTGTTTCGTAAGCAAATGCACCGACACTTCTTCAGGATTCATGTTTTGCACTCTGTGGCAGAAGGCCAGGTATAAGTAAATTAATCAGGTTATTAACTTGGCCTGCACTACAAATTACAACTCTGCACGTGGAGAGCAGAACACCTGAAACTTGCCCTTCTGATCTGCAGAATAGCTAGAGAATTGGCACAGGAACTCAGAGGCACAGGCACATTTTCCAAGAGCTTTGAAAGTCAGCCAGCACAGCAGCACAGAGCACATGCCTGAATCCAGTCAAGTCAAAATATTTTATCAGAAACCCATCAGCAAAGGCCTTTTGACATTTCTCCCCCAGACAAGAACTGTGTCCTATCACTGATCTCTCCAATCCAAAAGAAAAAGCATAACTGACCATGAATATTACCATATCAATAATGAAAGTATCACCTGGTGTGTCAGATGCTTTTGATGAAAGCAAAGTTAAGGGGGGACATCTGGGGCAATTATGCACTGTCAAAATATAATGAATATATTTGAAAAGCCGAGCTGAAAATAAGCTGCTTGAAACAAACCTGCCAAAAGAGTCAAAGGCTTCACATTAATTAATAACGGCATTCAGCACATTACGTGGCACATCTGGCATTCCTACAGCAGGGCCAGTACCCGGACTCGCCCAGCCTGTTTGCCCTGGTCTCGGTAGTAGCTCCTGATTAAAAGCCAGAAGCGGTTGGAGCCTGGTGCTGAGAGTGACTCCTCTGTCATCAGGAGAGAAAATGCAACAAATGGTCTGAATAACACAGCAAAATGGTCATGACAAAACACCACCCATTTATCAGGTGGAGAAAATATAAAATGGAGAAGATCTGGGAAGTGCAGAGCATTTCACCTCAGCACTTCATCACTGGCCAGCACAGGAGGGTATTTAGCTGTAGGGTCTTCCACATCCCCTCTCCTTCTTCCTTGCTGAAGGGTGAGTGCTTGGAGGCCATCACAGCACAGCAGGTGCTCAGGGCACAACTCACCACTTCCTTTGCCAGTGGACATGAAAGTTATAGTTTGGCCCACACTGTGGAAGTATTTATTTGCAAAGGGGCAGGAGCTAAAACTGGGGTCTAGCAGCAGCTCATGAAATCCAAAGACATTGAAGCGAGAGGAAAGACAAAAGCTGTGACACGTAAAGGAACTTAACTACAGAATATTTCTGCATATTTTTGCTTTTCTTTCTGTATGCAAGTTCAGAAATACTTCACACTCTATGCTAGTCGAAATCACAGAACCTTGAAACTCTGATTTACTGTGGGGCCAAAACACAAGTTCAGTAGTTTTAAATGACAACTTTTAATTAGTTTGAAACTGAAGTAGGTGAGACTCTAGCTTTAAATAGGCTGTCATATACAAGCAAATATATGTGATTTACTGCGTATTGTTTTTATGATATAGTGCAAGAGTTGCACATGGCATTTTGATATATTACGTGAACAGTTCCTGCCTTATAATTTCATGCTGTAAAATGAAATATGTGTAAATATAAATAAATATATGTATGCATATATTTTTAAGCACATAGACTCCAGTGCTGACAGCATAGAAGTAATAATTTGGTTTCAAGCCTGTTTAAAACAGCTGTTAGCTTTGGCTGGTTTAAAAAAAATCAAGAAGGATGCTGAAAAAATGAGAAGCAAATTGATAAAAAATGGAAATATACATTGGGGTTAGCAAATATGCCAACTGGGAAAAAATAGTTTATGAATTCTTTTAAACTAGTTGTTAAATAAAACCACAGTCAATTAAGAAGCCATTCTTCTGTTGCACAACAGATAGCTCAGCACAGTCACAGCTCGCCTCGGCCCTCACACTACAGCGCAATCTGTCTCCCAAGACAGTGCTTGTGCAAACACATGTGTGTTCTACCAGCTGCCTTCACTAAATGAATACAAATAGGCAAAAACACTGAAAAGGCCAGGGGAATCTGATGAGAAATCATTAACTTAGGTTAGGTTACCTTCTATATTTCCATCCAAAGCGCAATACAGGAAATCTGTGTATTCCTTCTCAGAAGATTGCCTATGATGGGTGAAATACATTCTGCCTTTTCTGATTCAGCATCAATTACCATGTGTTTCAGGTTTGGTTGATTACATCCTAGCCAGACTCTTATTAAGATACTGTGAAGAGCACCCCAGTCCTGCCCCTCCTACATGGCCCTTTGTACCAGAAGTTTGTGGAGCTGTTTGCTCCATTAGCAGGCCTTGCAAACTCCCTGGATAGCTGCTCCTCCAACACCACGAAATGGGCAAAACTAAAATCACTATTTCATCTGGGATGGAAACAACTTCAGTAATTCATGCCCTTCTTCCAATACTACTTACCCTGGCTAGTCCCTCAGGGGACAACTCAGACCCTTGCTCCAGATTACAATATCCCATGATGTGACTGATAATCCATCCTGGTATGTTCCCAAGGAATTAGCTTCCCAAGCCCACTGCAAAGGAACGGGAGAGTGAGACTTCTCTTGGAAGCCTTCCCAGAGTTTTCAGGCCAGAGGTAGGACCATGTGCTGTTCACAACCTGGTAAATCAGATGAGAGATCAAACTAAAGCAGATTTACCCTTGATCAACTTTCAGACTTTTCAATATCTCCAAGCTATGCAGCAGCTGGACATAAGTTTTCGGAAGGCTGTTATTAGATAGATGCAAAATCTAATGATGAACAATTCTGAGCACTTCAGCTCTCTATCCTTAGCTCACTTTCTTACCTCAGAGAGGCACATGCAAAGTTTCACAACAAACAAACTGATATCTAGTAGGAATGTCTATTTTTAAATGACAAACTCACAAGAAAACTACCTGGCATAAATAGTTTAGTACCAACAAAAGAAAAAAAAAGAATAAAAATTAAAAGCTCTTTTCAAGATTCTTCTCATCCTTTTCCTGTACAAATACAAACATCAAGAAAACTGAATCAAAATTATTTCCAAACCTATTGAAGACTAGTACCTGAGCAATCCTTGGAAGGTGTTCTTTAGACAGAAATGTAATTTTGAGAAGGATTTAGGTTCCTCAAAGCAAGATTTCATCTCTCATCTAACCCACCATTAACTGTAATTCCCTAATGAGATCATAGTACATAGACACGTCAGGAAGGAGTTCTGCATTGCAGAATGGAAAATAAATGCAACGTCTGTGAAATGCCCTTACTGGGAGTAAAAAGTAAATATCATTTTAAAGACCAGAGGAATTCTCTGTTCCTTCAAAACCTAACTATGGAAGACTTTTATTAATCAGTAATCGTGCCCTTTTCTACTCAGCTGCATAATAATTTCTATGATTAGCAGTACAAATGGAGTATCCATACTGCCTGAGACAGCACAAGCAGCAGGCTCATAAGCCCACAGGACTGGTCCCGACTTCTACATCCCTGTCATGATATAAGAAAAAGATGCTGAAGTGACCCTGCACACTGAGAGTACTGCTTTGTCATCGTTTCTTATTAAGCAACTCTTCTGAGGTACATTAAATTAGTTCTAGTAACTCATTCCCCTCTGATTCCTGAGTTTTTCAAACCAGCATTTTCAACAGGTTCCAACAACACAAGCAAATCTGGATTTAGGCTTAGAAAATTAATTTAGTCCCTGAATTACAAATGTCAAGGCCAAGAATCACTGCATTATCATCAGATCTAGAAGACAGTCTACTTATGGAGAACCTATGTTGGCATAAAAGGGAGAAGGGAAATAGGCACAGTTCCCAACCTGCAGCTTCCCACTGAGGTTGAAGGCCAGTCAAAGTAATGTTTGGGCTAAGTCTCTTCTACAGGTACTTCTGGGTGGTGATTCAGGAATCTAAATTAGGCTGCAGCTGTGAACTACCTTCAGAGGATCCTCATCTCTCCACCAACCATAGCTGGAGGTCTGGACGACTATCCTAAATCTCACACCTAGGCGTGACTCATAAGTTTGGTAATTTCAGTCAGTCTCCACATGCAGTATCCTTGGGTCTGTGGCCAACTTACAGACAGTATTCCTTTCGCTAATATGGAGAAGAAAACTACTCTTTGTCTCAGGGATTTGGACCCATTTATTTCAACACTGTTCATCATCTCTCCTGTGACCCAGGAAAAAGTGGAATGCCAAAGAAAGCGAACTTCATTAATTAAACCATAGATTTTTTTTCAGAACTATTGCTGGAGCACATGCAATAGAAATTGCAAGTTATCTGCTACACATCAGGAGATCTTGCCAAAATATTTTCAAAAATAATCATTTCATTATGCCTGATTAAGTAACACAGTTTGAACATCCCTTTCCAAACACATGCTGTGCCTCTTTAGATATACTTTTTCAGCTGAATTAACTGCTTCTCTCTCCACAGTTCTTCTAAGAAACTTCTCTACATAGAATTATCTAAGCTGTCTTCATTGGGCACATATGCTTATTAGGCATATATTAACTTAACCAATATGTCTACTTGACACAATGCAGTGCTGCACAGAGAATCCCAAAGCAGTTCCAAAGAAATCAGAGACACCTGGAGCCACATCAGCTTGTTCTTTCCACAAGACTAAGGTATCCAGCCTTGCAAAAGTCCTCACTACTTTGCACAAGGGCTACTGTTCTGGCTGTGGTTCCAAAAGTAGGTCATTCATTAAACCATGCTGCATTATATATCTTTTATGGAGATAGGTGGGAGCTACCATAATTCTCAACAAAACGCTATTAGTTCAATAATCATTTAGAGAACGTGGTGAGTATGAGACAGTAAATCCCATGGAAACAGCCTCCAGCCAAAACATGGCATCCAGTGTTTCTGTGCCCTAAGGTGGTAAAGGCTTCTTCCTCTTTCATATTAGAGGCTCAGATGAGGCAGCCAGCAACACGATACTTGGAGCTGTGCTGCAAGAAGGAAATGTGACAGTGAGGCATAAAATAACACTAAAGTGAATAACATTAAATTATATTGAGAAGCACTAACCTTAGCAGTCTGAAAGTTTAAGGCTGACTTTTAGTCTAAGTCACTTCTTCCATGGGAATAAATGGGTTCCTTAGAGCCTAATACTCATCCTAAGGTAAGTTTCTAAAGTAAATGAAATGAATCATTATTCCCTAATTTTTCCCTGGTAAAGACTGCCACCACATCTTTCAGATCCTTATCACACGGGTTTTCCTCTAAGACCCAAGGCAGAAAAAAGTCTGCCTACAGGTTCCCTTCCACACCAGGAAGCATCACACACAAACAAAGTTACTTCTTATTCAAAAGCCTTTCACTGAAGCCTACTTCAGTTTTCTTTTAAGATGTGAACTGAAGAAAGATTACCTTTTTTATTTCCATTTACTGATTTTTATTCATCTGTGGTAAAATTTTACAACACTGCCATTAATCAAAACTAAATTTAAATAAAAATCCTATTTCATTATCTTTTATTGTTGGTACTATTGCTCTCATAATGCTGAGTAATGTTAATGATGTGCTTGTATGCCACCAAACGATAAATTAAAAAGCTTCTCATGAGTGGAACCTCTTGTTTCACATTGAGCCCTGGAAAGATTGTGCTGGATTAGGTATGGTATAGTCTATTTTATTGCAGAATACTTCAAATTTTCTTTTTTATTTGCTAGAAAGGCTACTGACAAACAATTATTTTATGCAGAACACCAAAGAGCTGTAGCCATATACATATCTATATAACCCAGTTATTAATATATTCAGGAGGCAGGTAGAACACTTATGCACATCAATCCTTTTGCAAGTAGTTTATACATTTTCAACAGTGGTGTTGCATTTTTCAAAGCAAGGCCTAATTCTAAGGACTGCCATCCTTTTGTATCAGTGCAGGCCATTTTGCCAGTCTTGTTCTTTTACCACTTTGCTTTTATCCACTTCTACATGCCTTTTGTATTTCTGTTTGATCCTATTAGCACTGAGATCAATCACAAAATTCCTGCTGGGAGCAGAATGGGATGCTATCTTTGTGATGTCTAAATCCAATATTTGACACCATTTTTCTTTACACATCAGCTGCAAACTGGTGTCTAACTCTTCACTTTAAGTCTTTCATTGTTAGGTCTTTTTACCATTAAAAAAAAAATAAGGCAAGAATTTAAACATGCAAAACTTTTGGAATAATGCTACCTTTTCTTAATATCCTAGAATTTTTGTACAGTTACTTTTCTAATCCCAGTTCATACATACACAAGCACACTACTGGTTTATTTGCAGAAACTACTGGACAGAAGGTCAATTTATCAATGTTTTTCACAAAACCTGGGCAAGTTAACTGCATGTTCACTGGATGTCTGTGGGTTTTCAGAGTGCATAGAATACATCCATTTAGAAAAATGCATCAATATGGACAGAAAAAAATGTACAAGTTCAGCCCCTCAGATGAGGAGAAACAACTTGAAGATTTGCAGATAATAAATAGGCCTTTCTTGAAAATTTCTTCTTGACAAACAGCTCCTTTGTCACAATACTGTGATGATTCATCTTGAGAAATGGATTTATAGTCTTACACAGGGCAGAAGAGAAAAAAATTTTTTTTCCCCTTTAATACCAGCTCACTATTAAAGGAAAGTAATTAACAACTATGCATAGTCTCATATCATTTTTACTGTCAAAGAGGGCATGGTGCACATACAGTTGCTCATCTCACTGAATATACTAGGAAAATAATTTTAATAATGCATACTTGCCACTGCATTGGTTTTAATCCAGTTAAGATTGATAGTCAGTGAAAGAGCAGCAAGGTAAATGCCATTTTAATAAAAACAACTGTTATAACTGATTTCTGCCATTTCACTACTGCAATCCCCTTCAGCAATACAGAAAATGAAAGCTGTTTCTCTGGTGCTGTCACATCCAGATTTCAAGACCCTCACTTCTGAAAAAACAGAAATATTTTAATTTGCTGTTTTCTGAAAAAGCAGTAACTTTTGTTGTAAAACAGACATCACAAGAAACTTTAACCTGCCTTTTCTGTTGTACTGGTATATAAGCACACAATCCACTGAAGTTTTAAGTTCCTATGTTACCACAGAGAATAAGATACTTCTGACCATGGCATTCCGTTTGTGTGCATACAGACAGCCCCATCTTTCAGGTATTCCATCTCACTTTTCCAAGAGTTAAACTCAGGATTTCTACAGATTCCATTAGGTTTACTTAGACCCAGGCTGTTGCGTCCAAGCAGTTAGAAAATAAGCCATGAAGTGTGTCTGGGGATACAAATTTGATATAATTTGGATCACTGGAGGACTTTCCAGAAGATTAGAAAATCGCTATTTGTACACCATTATCCCAAAGGGTAACTAGAAATACAGAAATAAAATGATGCTCAACAAAATGACAGGGTCATTTAGGAAGGCATGAGACAACCTAAAACCAGATGCAGAAGTAATGCCCATCAAGATGGCCTTATGAAAAACAACTTGCTACCTATCAAAATCAGTTTTACATCTCTAATATCATACATGATTAGTAGATGAAAGTGATTACATAAACATAATATGTAAAAATCTTATTATTGTCTTTGATTTAATATTATCTTCAGAGGGAAAAACCTCAGATTCAGAGGGTCCCACACAACTCATTCACAAAGTCCAAAAACAGAAAATAAAGAGAGAACTGAAAAAGATATTAAGACATCCCTTAGTCCATCCCTGCCCAAATGCTTCCCTGTCCCAATGTCTTTCCTGCAAGGGGTTTGCCAAACTTGTTAAAATCTTTCATTATGGGGATTCCTTCAGATCTTCCATGTAATTTCTATCCAGGTTTTCAGAATTTTTCTGCACAAGAACAAATCACTACATTTAGCCTCTGGTATACATTTCTTTTTCTTGAATCTGGAGCTTCAGCACTGTTAAATGAAACTACAGGGTTACCCGAGACACAGTGTGCTTCCCCAGGAGGGACAGACAGATGAGGGTGTTAAAAATGGAGACCACAGTCCACAAGGAGTGTGTGGTCCTGTGTAGCACTATCCTATCAACATCAGCCTTATCAATTACAAATATTCAGACTATGAGGCAGAAAAAAGATCTTCTTTTAAAAAAAAATCTGTTAGAATTTGGACTTGAAAAAAAATAAATGCTGAATATTTTTTACTTACTTTCTAATTTGCCATTGGGGCAATCTGAGTCATGACTTTTGGGTTTTCCACTGCAACCACTAAAACTAATAACACTTTGTGGGCTGCTTTTTTCTTTCTAAAATAAGGGAATAATCTTCTGTAATGACTTGTGTCCAGGAACAAAGGCTTTGACTGAAAAACAACTGAAAAACAAACCCCTGCATAATTTGAAAACTGCTATTCTTCATAAAGGAGCTGGCAATTTTGAAATGCAGTGCAGCTTTCCAGAAATAAGTGGGAACTCCACAGACATTTTATCAGACAACATATAAGAAAACAAAAACCATCTCACACTTGTTAGCAGGCACAGAGGAGAGCAGGTATCACTTTGCAGCTGAGCGACTGAAGCAGCTTCCTGCATCTCAGGGCTGTCCGGCATCTGGAGCTGCTCCAAGTGTCACTGTTGGTCACCAGCAGTGCTGGACCTGAGGATGTTCTAATATAACCTGACCCTCAGAAATTCAGGAACAAAGATGTGCACAGAGAGAGTCAACATCCAGGAAACAAGAGTGTATATAAAGCTCTCATCTCTGTGCCTGGGGATCATAGAAAGGTTTGGATTAAAAGCAAACGGGAAGATGTCAGGAGCTCTGTGGCACTGAGTTTCATACAAAGTCACCCCCCGGGATGACTGGGAAGAGGGCAGTCACTGAGATATCACACTGTGTCTGTGCATGGTTTATTCAGCTTGACTGCCATAACAAAAGTGCAGCTTGTGGGAGATGCAGATGACAGGCTTCTGCAACGAAAGGCTTTCAACAACAATTTATTAGCTTGGATAGGATCTAGAAGGGAATAAAGTATTATATTCAGGAGAATAATTGACATAAAGGTTAAGTACTGTCAAAATGCAACCATGCTGTTCTCATAACAAATCTGTGGGGGCTTCCACCTATTTAAAATTTTAATACATTTTCAGAGCTCTCAGAAATGCTTGTGACTAAAATGTTGGAAAATGGCTCCTGGGAGGCCAAGGTGGACTGGTTTATGTATTATTCCAGTGCCGTGGGCATTTAGCAGCCTCCTGAAGTAATCAGTTATGATGGGGAACTACTTCAATGTCTCTGTGCTCTAAGACTTGAGCAGAAAATCTTAAACATGTAAATGATTAACCAGGTCTCATCAGATCTCCTTGGAGTGACAGGCTTCTCACAAGTCTTCTGACAGAGCTCCACTCTCCCAGTGTGCAAATACACACACACTGTTAGTGTAATGTGGTTGCCACCGAATTTATTTTAAAAAGCAACATACAACACAACCCATTAAAAAATACTAGGAGATGGAGGGTGAAAAAATCAACCCTGGTTAAATTCCACTAATATTAGTGAGTTCTTGATGTAACACATTTGCTGAAACCATCCACAATCAATTACTGAGACAGGAGTGCAGAAGCAACTGCCTTTAAATAACAGACTGTTGATGCACTTAAAACAGTCTCTTACTTTTTTTTCCATAGGACAGAGCTTCCTATGGCTTTTCCTATTGAGTCCTGGGAGCTTCTCTAAGAACAAGCATTGAACTCTTCTCACACTATGGCAGTCCTAGTTAAATAAAAGGTGTAGGAAGGTTATTATGAAACATGCCTAATATCTCTCCCTTTTCAAGGAAAAGTTATGTAAACAAAAACTGCTAGTGAGAGCAATGAGATTCACTCAGACAGTGCCAGGTTGCTCAGGCACTAATTCATGTTTGCTGCGGTTCAAGCCTCAGGTAAAAATCCTTAAGATTTAGGAGTGTTACTGAGATGTTTTGGAAATGCTGTGTTAGCCTTTCTTATCAGTTTATTTCCCAATCTCACTTCCTATAGATAAAGCAGAAGAGGTTATGAAAGAGCAGATCTATCCTGGCTATTCACGATGCTGCCTGCTTCCTGCTTCTGCCTCCGTGTGGGGTGGCATCTGCCCCAGCCCCACGTTTCAGCCACTCACCGGAGCCTTGCCTTGGGACTACTGAACGCTGCACAAACCAGACTAACATAGTTCATTTTCCTTCCCATCACACAGGTCCTGCCATGCATCAGTTGAAACCAGTGTACAAAACAAAGACCAACTATTATGCAAATAGAAGAAAAAAACGTATGGCTTAAATTTAAATCTATAAACAATTACAGATTTAAACAAGAAATCAGGTTGACTATACAGGATGAAAAACCTTTGAAATAATGATGTCTGTGTTCACTTCTTTGGGTTACATATTGCTGTAATAAAATAGTAAACCAAAATATGAAATAGATACTGGCAAATCAGCAGGTTATTTAATATTAAAATAAAGGAATATTAATATGATTACTGCTTGCTTTCAAGCACTACTTCTTTTTATAAGTGAGGTTTTAGAATTGTCAGAGTATATGACACTGCCACTCCTAAACAGTTCTATTTCATCATTTAACAGAAAGGCAAAGTGCCTGGGAGCACAAGAGCAGGAAACCAGCACTACAGAATTCCCTCTCAGAAGGCATTTAAATTTTATGTAGTAAGCAAGGCCTATGACAAAAGTATGTGTAATGTAATTGTAATTGTATCATTTCTCAAAGTTTTACATAATGACTTTCTGTTTCTAAATAATACTTCATTATTGGGAGCAGGAGAATGTAATTGTTCTCTGGGTGCTGCTGTTAGCTCCTAAGGGCACGATCAATCCTGCCGAGACATATAATTCATGCACTGTTTGCTTCTGATACAGCTACATTTACGAAAGCAATGCAGTGATTAGATTCCTCCAGAATAAATGTGTCTATAAATCCCTGTGTTGTAAATATTATTAACAGCTACATCCAGTAAAGGACTTGAGCCACTGACATGAGGCTGAGGCAAAACCAACAGACCTCCAAACAAACCATAATTTAAAAAAAAAAAAAAAAAAAATCCCCCCTCTGTTATGGCTTAACCCTGGACATGTTTACAATCACGAGGCATCCTTCTATCTACTGTAGTCTGCTCAGTGGCTGGGGTGCTGCTCCAGATGCTTCTCAAGCCCTTTTCCCACATGAAGGAGACCTGAGTCATGGCACTGAGCATGCTTCGGCCACATTTTTTGAAAGACTGAATCGGATAGATATTTAACACAGCAGGAGCAGAATTAGATGCCTTCACAAAAGCAACCAAGGACACTCATAAAAAACAGTGGCTATTTTATCAGCCAGTGAGTGCTCATGAAGGGAGATCACTCTCTGCAGCACCTCATGCCACAGGAGAATACTGCCTTCAGCTACCTCAGGCCAGACATGATTGTAAGTAATGATCCAGGTACTCATAGAAATTACAATATCTGAACAAAGGGTAAAATTCATGTCTACAAATTAAGACACTTGCAACAGATCTAGCTGGAGGAAGATGAGTGTTTTAGGGCATAGTTCATCTCATTTAAGCAATGAACCTAAAACTCATGATGTGCATCTCCTTGGGATTGCTTTTCCCCACATTGACTATAAAGGGAGCCCTAAAAAGCTAAATCAGATATAAATGCATGCACTGCAGACTGCTAAATTTAGCTGAAATACGTTTTGCACCAACTGTTTATTAATAATTTAACTAACCAGAAACATGGATGAAAGTGAGTCAATGCATTGTTTTAATATTATTTATGTTACCATTGGACTGTGCAGAGAGCAGAAAGATGAAACAGGGACTGAATAAACATAAATCTTTCCTAATCGTGGAGAAAGTCATATTTATGTATGTCCTTGTATCCAGAAATACCATATTGATTTTCCATCATTTCCACATATGCCATTAATATACAGAAATTAAATTCTGAAGGCAGTAATTTTTTAAAAAGAGAGAGAGAGAGAAAGAAAGAGAGTAGGACTTTGATAAACCTATAGGATTCCTGTAATAGTCCAAGGAGATCTTCACACACAGCTTTGTAACTACTCTTGTTATTGGGTTCCATGGACAGTGTCAGGGAATCTTCCAGGACATCAATATATTCAGTTTGTTTCAGCACATTTCCAGATCAGTCTTGAAGAAGACTGGTACTATTTACTTTACAGTCTAGAGAGGCTGATTCTTAGGTCTTTCTTCCCATTTGCAACTAAAGTGTACAGTGCTCACAGCAGTACCAAGTTGTTCGTTCCACAATGGCCTATTTCCGATATATATAATTTAGGAAAAGGCCACCTATGTGAAGTCATATTTCCAGGGCTCATGTTGCATCCAGCAGCACAGAACTTCAATCCCATCTTTGCAGAATTGAAACCTAAATTTCCTGCTAGATGACACAGGAATTATTATACTTAAAAAGTAAATGAGAATTACACATTTGTTGAAAAAAAACCCCAATATAAATGAGCCATACATCACCTCTTGTTGACACTAGTCTCTAATTTGGAATATGTCCTCACCCATCCCATGAATCTCACTAGTATATTTTTTGCTTTCTTTGACCCATAGCCTGCCTTTAAGGAGAGCATCACTTACTGTCTTCTGAGTGTTCAATTCACTGGTACTTCAGACAGGCATGTATTGTAATTTTCCTGCAAATGACCCATTTAAGGAGAGGCAAAGGTGATGAGTATCACAGTGCCATAGAGAAAAAAAAGACAAGAAAAACAACAAAAATCAAGGCAAACTGTTGGTAAATCCCCAATCAGGGTTTGCACTCCTCATTAGAAAAAATAAAGATAAGAAATAGTCCTTAATTGAAAGAAAGCAGGACTGAGAGATCAGCATTCATAGTTCATCTGTTTCACCTCTGCTTTCTCCCTGAGCAAAACCAGTTTCGGCATAAATAATATTGACTGTGTTGCCTGTGGTCATTTTTAATTACTCATGTTTTAACTTTCCTCTTTTTGTTAGTGTTTCCATTTTCCTGCTTCAGCTAAGCACTACCTCATTCTCATGCAAGCCCTCAGTCCAATCCAAGTGGTCTCTCCAGCACAAGCAGAATTCAGCTTCACAGCAGAGGCACACCAGAGTGCCTTTTACTGTGGTGGGTGAAGGGGATGTGTCAGCAACAAGGATGAGCCTGTGAACTTCAGGGAAGAGCTTGGCTGCTCTCAAAAAGCAGGAGTGGATGACTGTCCACACAGGAGATGGGAATAAGGTAAGAGAGGTAGTTCTACCTGGGAAGGCACAGAAGAGCAGGCATCTTGGTTATCCACCATCAAACAAGATCTCTCTCTGCTGGCTCTTCCTTTGCCTTTCCAGCCACCTGAGTGTGCACTTCCAGCTGAATTGCAGAGGGTTTAACATATTTGATTCATGGTTTGACAGACTGGGCCCACTCGAAGCTCTGAGCAGTTTGCAGTAGTTACATAGACAGTACCTGCCCAGGAGCATAAATATAAACACACACGCTTGCATGGTCCTCAGTTATCAACTGGGATGATAACAATTTACCTCACCCAGTGGACAATCAACATTAAAAACTTCAGAGGAGTACATGTGACCTCGCCCAATTCGTATTCAGTGGTATACCCTCAACCCCTTGAAAACACAGCCACAGAAAAGCTAATTATGCTGTGCTTTTCTAGATAAATGTGTTGCAACCCCAGGTAGCACTCTGACAATTTAGCCTCTGAGCTCTCAGGCAGTAATTTCCCTGAAGGAAAGGGAACAGTCGTGACAGCTCCTGCAATCCTTCCACTATCAGCAACACACAGCAGCTCCAGTACCATGCCAGGATCAGTCAGGGTCTTTAATACAAGAAGGAACCACAAGGGAACATAAGACCTTACCAGCCTTCCCTTTCCTTCTGTATTGTGGGATGGCAGCCTGAAGGAAGCTGCGGAGTGACATGATTTAACTAGAGATAGCCTGGCCTTGAAGGATAGGGTAGAAGTCCTGCCAAGGTCTCTTCCACCCCTGTTCACCATGATTCCTGACTGGTAAATTAGAGCATTCCTAAATGCATGTCTCACTTCAGACTCTAACCAACTTAAAATGCATAAGAAAATTGTCTTAGCCTTACCTCTAACTGAAGGATGTCTCCCACTTTAAAAAGATGTATTCACTTAGCACTTAGGTGACATTCCTAAGTCAAGTTCAGACACTATATGGATTGTACTGTTTCCTTAAAAACCTTTGCACTTTCCCCTAAAAATTGGTATTACTTTTCATTTTCACAGGGATTTTTGTCTGAATCTCAAGGCCCTTGGCAAAGGTAAATAACTGCAAAATAAGCCTTTTGAAGAGCACAGTTCTAGCATCTATGTCTTGTATGAGAAAATGGTTATGAATGTATAATTTAGGGTTTCAAGGAAAATTTTAGAGCCAGGTATAAACTAAGGACCTAATACTGTACTCACTGAAGTCTGTTAGAACATGACTGGACTCTTAATGACCACTGGAGGTTACTGTTTCCCCAGAGAAATTCAATGAGTCAAGCACTATGCTAATTCTTTTCAATTATTAAATACAGGCATCCTTAATATCAGTGGCTGCAAATTGCTCCCATACATGGCAAGCTTTGTTAAGTATGTTCCAGGGTAGCAGAAATCGGGGTCAGGGGAAGGGTATTTGAGAGTACAAGCATAGAAATGCAGCCAAAGAAAGATTTCTCGGTGCTTATTATAATTATTATTATTTGTTGTTACTGTATGTACTACTTCAGGACCTAGAAACCCAACATTTACCAGGTTTCTGTTGTGTGAAGAGCTCTACAGGTTGGAACTGCTGCCCTGGCCTTAGCAAGAGACAGCAGGCCCTTACAGGCAGATAGGAACCCATCAGACAGTATCAACTGGTGAGATAGACAACAGCATCCACACGCCAGTGGCACATCCTCATCAAGTCCTGGCAGAAATTACATACACAGAGGGATATTTTAAGGCAAGATCCAAGGGGGGACAATAAAGCTGTTTTGCACATATTTACAGAAGCTACTTTGCAGTTCATTGGACAGCATGAGCTTTATTGGTGTACCCCCAAAAACAGGTGAGCAACTAATCTTGATTTTCTGGGAGCAGGGGCAGCAACCAACATCTTAAGTACGAATAAGAGATGCCAGTCTGGCTCATATGACTGATTAACGGCTTTCAGGTGTCAGCCACTGTGGGTATCTTTTTTATTGCCTTAACACATCACCTTAAAGGTTGTAAAAGGTGCTTTTTTTTGGATAGATGTTGTATCATTCTCCTTTGCCCATATTACTTCTATTTGGAGCTTGTAGTGTAATTATTTTCCTGTGCAGCAGAGGAAAAATTTCTGCTGAAAATTGTGGATAATAATTGCCTTTTTTATGTCTCACTTGTTCGAAGGCAAGCTCTAGGAGACAGGGGCTGCTTTTTAACTTCCATTTGTGCAACTCCTGTGTGATAGATCTGGACAAGGGCTCCTATAAACTCCTTCAGTACAAGTAGTAACAACAGTAACAAGGTAATCCTAACCCCTCAAAATATCTTCAAAGAGTCAACACGAACTTTAATGTTTTAAGTCACGTCAGGAAGAGCCTAATGGCAGTTTACCCACAAAAACCTGATCTTCCTCACTATTGGCAGCCAGAGGCACCTAATGGCATGTTAGAGGCAGCACAACAAGAGAAGATCAATGTGACACAAAAAGAAGAGGAAAAAAACCAGCCCAGTGGTGTGTGGAGAAGGCATTGTCAGGCTCAGGGGAAGCAGCTGCTTTGTCATCCATAAGGCTCTGTAAAATACCACAGTCTGAAAAGAACAGAAGAATTTTAAAAATAGTGCTCCATTTTCCCGTCTTTAAAGTTTTGTCACCCCCATCATTTTCTCTTCTGCAAAGTTCTGCTCTCTATCAAAGCTTTTTAACTTTAATATTAAAGTGACATATCACTTTTTTCCTCTTACCTTTTATTTGGGGAGTGTGGAGGAGGATTTGAATATTTTCCTTCATTGTTGGATTTATTTTTTCCTGCCCAAAGCTGGTTTTGAAATTCTAAGCAGGGCTAGATGCTTTGTAGAAATTCAACAACCCTCTGTTTATTAAAAAAAAATGAAATCAGTGATTTAAATCTTTGTCATACTGTAAAAGGGCATTAATACACTCTTTTCAACTGTTTCATTGAAAGTCTTTCCGCAGGTAAAGCAGGACTAGGCACAAGAGAAAGCTCACCTTCAAAGGTGTTGGGTCTGGTTGTCTCCCAGATACCTTCCCCCAGCACAGACTGCCATCCTCTGTTTGGTAGGAGGACACAGGGTCTTTCTCCTTCCAGTTGTCACTCTGAGTCTGGGTGAGTCTGGCAGTCAGCACAAGCCATCACCTCTTAAACAGGTACTGGATAAACACTGAATGCCAGACTGTGGTTGATGTGAGCCATTTCTTAACCATTCTACCCGGACCTGAGGGGAAATGGTAATAGGTGGGTTCCCATTTAAAGTAAATCACTGCTAGAGCAGGAGAAGTCCTCACACTGAAACCAGGGAAAATTATCCTGATGCAATGAGCAGAGCAAAGGAGTCAGGGAACAAACGGTCCCTACTGGCAAACAGGAAACAAATAGCCTACCAAGGAATACTTTTATTAAAGGCAGAGAAACAAAGTGCTTCTAACAGGCAGATAAACAGGGCAACAATAAATCATTCTCAAAGCATACTGTAATTTATAGTCTTTTCTTCCAGAAAGAGACCAGCCATGGCAGCTGGATGCCTTTCTCCTTCTCTGCCAGCGTTCACCAACTGTGCGAGATTTTACAGCCTTTCAAGGCCCCTCTCAGCTGAGCAGGTTGGTTGTGGGTGGCCCTGGGCTCTGCTCCATCACCCACCACCTCCCATCAGTCCTCCTCCACAGCCCTGCACGTGTGTCACCCACACAGCGCAGGGACAGCTCCGGCCTTCCTGGGGGTGCAGAGGACTCGGCTGAAGATGCCAGCTCTGCCTGCTGCTTTCTGACCAGCCCATAAAAAAAACAGGTATCATCCACCTCTGAGAGCAAAGACAGATGGCAAATTGCCCTGGAAGCATGGGGACATGCTGATAGCTTTCCCATTTCTCAAGAAAAGTGACTTCTGGGTGGGGGTAAGGAGGAAACAGGCAGGGGTGAGGGAAGGAAGAGCATGTGGGAGTTGGTCCCCTGGCAGAAGTGCGAACAGTCACGTCCAGATGCTCAAGCAGAGTCATGATGCTGAAACTTGAAAGGAAACAAGAAAACTGAATTAGTGCCACACTTTTCTTTTTTTGCAGGTCTGGGTGCTCCCAGACAAAAAATGTACAAAATGTACAAAAATGTAGTCTACACAAAGCCTAAACAACATTGTGCTCTACCAAGGGCAGAATAAAAAAAAAGAATTTAAGGTTTCCGTGTTTCCAATGGGAAAATCATTCCTCTCTTGTACTGCAAGTACATCTTGACAAAAAATGATGCTACTGATAAAAGCTCATGCAAAATTTTGAAGGAATGATTCCCAAGATCCTTAAATACTTACTTTATAGGACTCAGTTAACATCTTTGATGCAGAGAAACATAAGGTTGATAAAGACAAGACCAGCAAGTTCTGAACCAGCTCCTGTAAAAGTAGAATTCTCAAGAATAAATAGCATCATTATCCATAAAAATGACGTTTCATTTACTGTAGGTTTTGTAAGAATGCCTACTCTGTTCACAGAAATCTGCTGTTGATTGGAAAAGCCAGTTTTCATAGGAGTGACAGAAATTACCTGCCCTTCTCTGTGTCTAGCCTTTACTTTTCTCCCTTCATTTAGCTGCCTTGATAGCAACACTAATTTAACTGAATTACTGCAGTCTGCCCAGGCAGAGACAGTTGTATCAATAAAGAAGTCTTAATATATTTATATGTGATTATCAACTAATACTCACATCAACATGGTGGTTATACAGATTTAATAAATTTTTATTTCTTCCCCAATCACTAAATAGAGGAAAGTCTTCAGAATAGTTCTGGTAAGCATGTACAATAGCTGGTAAACTTTCATTTCAGTTTGATATGACTGATAAAATTGAGATGAGAAATGCCCCCTGGGCTACTAACGGCCAGAAAAGTTTTTAAGGTATAAGATGTTATTTTACTGTCAACTCTAAAGCTAGACAGATTTCAGACAGTGCACACTGACGAAATGACACATTCACTGCTTCCACTTTGACTGGGACCATTACAATATTGCTTGATCCTGTCACTCTTATTCCAGAGATAATTCCTTCTTCTTCTTCCAAGCAGAACAAAAAAAAGTGTGAGCCTGCCTTTTTTTTCCACTGTTGGGTAGCACTAGGACAGGGGAAGCTGGCTCATGATGATTTGAAATAACCAATAAATAGATGCATATATTACAGCAGAGCTGGCAATTATCAGTCGATAATGGAACTTGTGTCAAGGGGTGTGTAAGAAGGAAACATGTCTGGCTATGCAGAGTCCTGAGTAACCCATAATTTTTTCTTGCCTCATCTCCAAATAGTTTAACTTGTATTCAATATCATTTAAAACTAAGTTCATAATAGAGAGGCCATGAGTCAAAGCGTTCTTCAAATATTTGGTCTTTAAATTTTTATAATACCTTGAATAATTGGGCAATTAATTTGGTTGTTCTTAAAAGTGACAGCAGTGGCTGTTTGAAGCTCTGAGCATGCAATAGCCATTCTCGTGAAGATGAAAGGAGGGGCAGAGGGCACAACTCACCCGTTTCAGAGAATGCTCTTCACAGATGCAATCAAAGCCTTCTTTGTGGAGCAGGTGAGAAATTTTTCAATTAATGATTCCCACCTCCTCAGTAGCTAATCTTGACTTGCTAAAAATTGTTGTTAGGTTTCATTTGAGGGAAAAAGTAAAAATTCCTGTGTTCAAAGTATTTTGTTTTAAAATTTAAGCAAAATCACCATATGATTTTATCTGAGCTACATACTTTAAAGATTCTTAATCCCAAACGTTTTTGAGATTTTAATTTTGCACTGTAACCAAAAGAAACATTTTTAAGACTTGAATATACTCTCACTTACTGCTCGGGTTTTTTATTTCCTCTGACAGCTGAGTTTTTAATAGTTTGGTTCAATGGACATGGAAGTCACAGGTGCAGAATACTTGCAATGTGATATTTCAACATGGTCCCATCTTTCTTCTCCAAAATGAGTTTTCTGCAAAACAAATAAAATTCCAAAATTCAGGGAAAACATTCCATCTATTTTTTTTTACTGACTTTGACCATGTTATTCATCTTTCCTTCCACTAACATATTCCCTGTTTCCTACCTGTATTATGGTCTCTTGAAGTTTGCCAAAAAAGCTTGTCTACAAAAGTACTACGTGAGAGAAGTCAAACATGTGAGTAAAAGATACTTCATTAATAAGTTGCTGTGCAGGAGAAGTGGCCCTTCGCTTGCTGAATCATTGCCATGTGGTACAAATTTACTGTGAATATCTTGAGACAGAAGAAAGTAATTACTGTAGCACTTTAAAGCCTCAAAACTTTATGAAAATTTTAGATATTAGATGTTATTGGTTCTCCTAAGTCTGAGACCATGAAACCTGAAAGTTTGTCCAGTGAGAACCAAAGAAATATACCCCCATAACTCTGATACAGTAAAGCTTTACTGCCACCTTTTTCCAAAGCACAAGTTAGGGACCCTATTAAAGGAAGCATGTAAATCCATAGCTAGCTTCGCTTACTTATAAAGGAATAAAACAAGTCTTACTCTTTAACACATTCTTCCATTTGGAAGGCACTGGCAGCCAGTAGATTTTAATCTGAGTTTTCCAGAAAGACGATATCTACTTGATCTCTTTTGATAGAGCTCTCAGTGGAAATAGATGTTATGTCAACAAAATCACTTATTTTTATCTTCGAATGATGTTTTGAAAAAGATGTGATGTTAAAGGTTTATTTCTTAGCTGAGAGAAAACGTAAGAAGGAATGGAACTATTATTCCATAGTTAATCTGAGTCTATATAATTTTACCTTCCTCTCTGGGTTATGACTTTCAACTCTGTTGCCAATAAATTTCAGGTTTTATTAGTGGTTAGTGTTGGGTACCTCAGCCTGTTATGGCTGGTTATCTCATTCTCACAATCCATTTGATACAACCTGATCCATTAGTAGTTATTTTCCCTCTTAGGACCACAGCCATTATTTCCTCTCTGATACATGAACAGACATAAAAATAGCAGAGAAAAATCAGGTGGGAGACTTTACATTGTAGATGTCATAGTCACAAGTCTTCTATGCAATAAGCAGCATCCAAAAAACCTGAATTAATAACTGACTGTTCAATAAATCTGTAAATAAATAAATAAATAAAATACTCAAAAGCCACAATGACTCCCTGAGAGTAAAGAAGAACAGTTCGATGTCTCTCTCAGGAGAGACAAATTAAATGCCTCGCTCTATAAGCAGCAGAGATGATGAAACTTGGTTTCATGCAGATCCGTATCTCAAGTCTGTGCTCTCCTCTGGACTCTCTGATGCCTAAGCAACATGATTTCTTCCTGAATCTTCCCTGATGGGGCATGAACCCTCTGCCCCCTCTACCTGACCAACTATTTTCACATAGGTGTTTATTATTTTTGCAGGGATTTATTGTTTTTCTTGTCTTTACATTTCTGACAAACTTGGATGAAATCAGCTCATGTGTCAAAATGTTTGGGGCCAGTGTTAGCAGGATTGTGGACAACTGATCATCAGACAAATGTAGCATGTTTTCATATTTCATATTTGCTCAGAAAAAAAAAGCAAGCTAAAATAAAACCTGTCTTTGAAACAGAAGTTGGACACACCTGTTATTTTCAGGGATAAATGGGTGGGGGAAGGGGGAGAAAGTAACAAGGAAGCGAAATTATTAAGAAAGGATTCAAAGATATAGAGTTTAGATAGAGATTAGAAAAATAAGAGGAAAAAGCCCTACATCTAATGGGTGAAAAAATACTGCCATGTTCTTTGGAAAAGACAGCAGGACTCTGCTTTCCAGCAGCCTGAAAACAAAACTCTGTGGCCTCCAGCCCACAAATGGTCTGAAACACATTTGCTGAGAGTCAGGAAAGGAGTCACAGACACAACAGGTGCATTATGCCCCAAATTCTCCTGTCAATCGTCTGTTAGCACAATTTTCATCTAAATTATTCTCAGGAAACTTCTGAAGCTCACAGAGGAGGAGAAAAAAAAAGAGGCAAAGACACTGAAAGAAGAAGACAGCTGTTTACTTTTACTTACCAATAAAATAATATGAGTAAAGAAAGTAACAAACAGCTTTTATGAACATGCATTCAGCTGCTCTAATGGACTTTCCATACAGGATATACACAAACCCTGGAAGTGTTCAAGGCCCAGTTGGGTGGCACTTTGAGCAACCTGGTCTAGTAGAAGTTGTCCCTGCCCATCACAGGGGGTTAGAACTAGATGATCCTTAAGGTCCCCCCAACCCAAACCATTCTACGATTCTATGATAAATAGAATGCTACCACTGCTCAGTGTGCGTAGAATCATTGCCTCCCTGGGCTATGGTGCTCCAGGGTTTCTCTGGCTATTGCACTGTGCTTGACTGTGGTTGTTGCACTTGAATAAGAACAACGGGGAAGATTGTGAAGGGCTGGGAAATGACTGAGTCAAATCTAGTTTCTGTTAGTGCCCAACTGCTGGCCTGTATGAAATTAATCTATCTACATAACACTTCATGATCACTTTAATAATTAAAATCAATCTTGTCTAGCTGGGTCTTTGAATAACAAGTAACTCAGAGTACCACCCTAGCTAGAAATGAGCCAAACTAGTGCCAAAATCTGTACCACATTAAGCTTTCAGCAGGCTGAATTTCAAGGCACAAATCTAGACTGGTGTCATCAATATTTTACAGCAGATGAGCAATCCTCTTTCCCAATGAGTCCCAGTAGGCCATGCCCAAATGTAGGAGCCCCATTTCCACTTGCACAGAAATGTTGAACTCAGTCTTTCCTCTCATAGAGGTGAGGAGTGTAAGAAAAGGCCCCCACTTTCACTGGGTGATTGCTGTGGTGACAAAAAAAGTGTCCATAAATCCTTCCTTCAGCAGCACGAGCAGACATAGGTTAAGGTATAAAAGGCTAGATGTGAGCCCAAGTGGATCTCCTGCCTTGTCCACAGAAAGGAAAGAATGTGTTGCTTATAATCTGTGTCCTCAGTGATAGGGAGGCACCTCCTCAGCAAGCTATGTAGATACTTACCTGTAAAACTCTAATCCCTAAAGTTGTACAGATAACATCCTGCATATGAGATAAAAACACAAACCCTATTTAAAAGAAACAAATCCCTTTTAAAAGAAACTCCTACCTGTTCCATCCGTCTCTAACTAAAATTTACTACCTTGGCATAAAAGTTTTAACAGGGATTTGAAGACCAAACTAAATCAACTTTTCTTCTTGAGATACAATTCCGTAAGAACAGTGCCATTGGTTCTGTGCTGCATACATGTACTCTGAAAGGGTTTTTACAGACCTAAGAAATCAGGATTAGCAAAATGGTGTTTTCCTTCCTGAAGTACTTAAAAGCTTTGCCCTGGATCGAGACTTGGTGATTTGCTGCAGGACTCGTAACAGTTTAGCCCTTTGCTTACCAGGACTGGCAGCACCAACCTCCTCAGGTCACTCCCATGACTGTAGCCTGCCTCATGCTATCCTGAAAAACACTCCCAGAACATGATGACCAGGAAAATTATACTGTATAGCCATGACTCATTTACCCACAACAGTTCTCCAGAAAACATGAGGCAACCATTGGAAGAGTGAGCCCTTGTGGGGTTGAGTATATGGCAAATCTCTCAAGCTTTACTTTCATCCTGCTCTCAGTGCTGTGGGTCTCTGAACTTCATCAGAAAAAATGCTCATTAATGATTCAGCTCTGGGAACTCCAACTGATGTAAAGGAGAAAATGTACCCTTTGAAAAAGATTTGATGGAAATCTTCTGTTTCAAATCTCTCCTCAAGACCTACCTCTGCTGCAACATCTATCAGACAGGTAATGATCCTTACACGTTAACAGCAGTCAGGGACAACCCACACCTCTCACTAAAGGTGTTTTGCAGTGACTCATAAACACCATGTAGGGCCCACAGATAATTTATATCATCTTGTGGTTTCATCCCCACCTTCTTTCCTCCTTTACTGTCTCCTTCCTCTTTAAACTTATTTGTTATATTCTTTACAAGACCCTGTCCTCCTGGGGTACTGGGGCAGTACAATATGCTAGTCAGATGGCACTCGTCGTGCAACTGAAGTTCTGATGTCTGTGGGGGTGTCTACGTGCACATACTTACATATAAATGTTCACAGGCAAGCATATATATATGCTCATGTGTGTATATATATGTATAGGTGTGTATACATATGTATGTGTGTGTGTATATACAGAAATATATATATACACATACACACACACACACTTGCCTTGCACCTCCACACATACCCTCTCCATTCGCAGAAAAGTTACCTGGAGCTTCCCACAACAGAGCTTCCACACACAAAATGATTCACAATTTATTTAGATTTTTAAGCTTTAGAAACCAATTCTCTGATGAGGAGAATATTTCAGTTTTAAGTGATTTGAATTAGTTCCCTTAAATATATGCAATTACATTATTTGAAAAAATAAATTGCAGGATCAAATAAGAGTTTACATCTGTCAGACAAACTCTCTTTAAGGAAAATGTTCAAACACAAAACTTCAAATGCTTTTTTTCCCCTAGGAAGTCACACAAAATAAAACTTAGAATGATATGCTATCATTCTAAGTGAATTTTAGGAAGTACAGAATCACTGCTTGTTTTACTAGCACTATATGCATTGTAAAATTGCTCACAATATGAAAGATGTTTGATAATAAAGTGCTGAGTAAAGCATGACAAGCTAAGCTGAAACTGGTTTTAGTCTATTAGTGCTAGGGACAGGGGTAGTTTATTGCTGTGGATGACAGCCAGCCCTCTTTGAAATCAGACGGAATTTTGCCACCATGACTTCATCCAGACCACTGTTCTGGGACACAGACCAGGGTCTCAGGTCTCAGTTTGATTACCTGGCTATATTACTTCAACCAGTGACACTGGTACATGGAAAAATTAAACATAAGCAGTAATGAAATATCAGCTCATTAACACATCTGGGACAGAAATCTTTCACAAAAGAGGCCCCATGTGTATATGGGACTCCAATAAAGTCACTGGTGTCTTTGAGAGCAGTTTTATTGATGACACAGCAAGCTCCCCGTTCACTCACAAGGGCAATGCACTATTCCACAGGCTACTCCCTACACGGAGCCTACTGCAGTCAAGGCTACAAACTTCTCCTTTTGGATGTCCAGCTTCACATGCTTCCTTAGGAGGCTGTCAGTGACTTTTCTCTAGTGCATGAACACATCTCCTTCAGGACAGAGCACCATGGCCTCAGCCCCATTAAGACTTCAGGCTTGATAGACCCCTGGTAGCAATTTCGAACACAATACTGCTTTCCCTCTGCACCTGAAAGCTCTTTAAAAGTTTCACATCCAGCTGAATGCCACATCAGTAGCAGATTTTTTAACAAAAGCAGCCAAATGATGCTGAAATGAGTTTGGTCTAGGAGTTACAACAGAGATTTAGAAAGTCATTGGAATGGCCTGCTCCCACCCTCATACATGTCAGAGCAGCCTTACTGCTCACCCCTTCCAAAGCCACCCTGGTACCCAGGGACTTCACCAACGTATAGGACTGTGGGCCACAAAACAGCAACCAGGAGGCAGGTAAAAGCTGATGCAATGCTTTCATCCAATGCAGAAGTTCCCTGAACAAACCTGAATTCCATAATGCCTGAAAAAAAACCCCCAAGTGAGTTTCACACTGTCCAGATATCACGAAGCTGTCTCCTAGAGGAGACACCTCTGTTCACTACTGCCCTCAGTTTCCCAAATAGCATTTCCCATATCAGATAACAAGGAGCACTCTCAAAATTCACCATTATCACAGTCCAGATGAGAGACTATCAAGGTCAGAGACAGCCAATTTGTAAAGCTAAGTTATGCTAAAGAGAACACCATACTGTAAGTTAGATTATTGTGCTTAAAACTTTGCTGCTGGAAAGCCTCTCAACATCTTACCGTGTCTCAGAACTGATCTGAAGGCGAGGATTACTTGTCACATTCTGTAGATCAGGCCAATGAATTGGGCATACACAGTAAAATGGCTTTTTTATTAGAAGCCCTCAGTTGTCACCAAGACTGAGCAGCTGCTCAGAGGACAGCAGTAGCTGCTGTGGCTGAGACATTGTCATTCTCAGCTCCTGTTTCAAGCCATTCATGGTATTCTAGACACCAGTATCAAAACTATGCAGCAGAAATCATTCCAATATATTCAAAGAAAAATAAAAAGTGGAACAGCTGCACCAAGTAATGATCTAAAATATATAAAAGCTATAGAAATCAGGTTATTCTAGTTGTCTACTTGCTTATCGGACCATGATATATTTGCAGCCAAATATCCTGGCTAAGTTGTGGATATTCTTTAAAAAGCATCTCATCTTCCTGTCTAAAATCTGAGCTGTCACCTTGAACACCTGAGCCATAAGTCACCCAAAAGCCCCCTTCTGTCTCTAGTGGCACACAAAATTTAAACTAGTAAACGATTTACTACTGTTGCTGAACTGCAGACCAGCAGTAAGTTTACACACACACACTAAATATTTTGCATAATAGAAGAGTTCAAATACTCTGATACAGGAAAAAAACTCCTGACCAGAATTTAAACAAGTTCATTAAACCATATTTGACATGCCTCCAGAACAAATTAAACCAAGGGATATTCCAAAATATCCTAAAGTCCTGAAAGATCACTACAAACAACAGAAATTACTTCAAAATAACATTATCTGTGCATAAATCTGTCCATCCAGACTGAATTAGGGCCCCATTGAATATAATGGCATAGACTTACCACCTTCATCCTTTTTTTGCTCTCTCCCAGAGTTTGGTTATTATTTTTTTTAATAATCTACAGAAAGGGAGAGATATTAGTGTCCTTCTAACAAGCAGGCTTTCCATATATCCCATAATGCCCATAATTCATCTTTAGCACAGCTTAAGTATTGCTTTCACTGTCAAAAAAAAAAAACCCCAAACCAATAAACTGCCTCTGTTCTATGAACAAATTCACCTGAGTGTGACAGCTTCCACCTCTTTATACTGTCAGAAGGACAGACTGTCAGACCACTTCAGAGGTGGTGAATGGCAAGATGGGGCTGAGTTCCCCAAAGCCCCTGAAACTGGGACAGGGATGAACCCAAAGTGTCCCAGAGCAAATCCCTGGGGTTTACCAGTCACCACTCTGGCTATCTTTGTGTAGCTTACTTCACAAGGTATTCATGAGGGGGAAAAGCATCTATCAACTTGCAAAAACTGATTAAAGAAATCTAAAGGAAACTGAAGCATCCAGCTAGACTCCCTAAAAAAAAAAAAAAAAAAAAAAGCAATAAACATCTACCATTTGGTGCAATGCAGTGTATTCCAAGGGCAAGAACTTTTGTTCTTCAGAATTATTTTTATAATGTCACCTCTGCCAGGGATGATTTAAGAGCTTCTAGATAAGGGAATGAATTTCATCAGAGGCAGAGAGATCACCTCAAGTGTCCCTTTAGCTACTTGATTAATAAAACACCCTCCCCAGCCCTTTCTAGCACCTCACTGCTACATTCAGAAGTGGGACTTTAAAGCAAAGGAAATTATTAGTGTCTCAGTGTAAAAGCCATCTTTAAGAAACTGAGAGCAAACACAAGTGCAATGAGTAGAGATGAGTTGACTGAGCTTTAAGCAGCATTAAAAAACTACCTTAAACCAGGTATATCCAATCCAGTCCTCTGAACAGCTACTACTACATAGCAATGTTGTGCCTGCTGCAAGTGAGAACAAATAGTACCTCACATTTTCGAAAAGCAAAGGCTGTTGAAGCATTTCAGGTGTCTTACATGTAGGAATTGCTACTTGCCATTGCCAATGCCTAATTGCTGTTATTACTTGCATGTAGGGATCCTGTCTCTTAAACTAATTTATACTACTTCCAATTATAGAAACAGCAGGGTATCATCTAAAAACATAAACAAAGCTTCAATACAAATTTCCCTCTCTGTACAGTGGAGATTTCTGATTAGTCTCACCCACCAGGCCCTTCCTTTTCCAGGATCTACCAGTTCTTCTTAGTGAATGCCAATGAACAGGCAAAGGAATACCAGAGCCGGGAAATAATTTGCAATTCACTCCTTCTGCCAATAAAAGTAGCTGTTAGAAGAGGATGTCAATCTTTCCCCCTTGTAATCCTTCTGCACAGCTACAGTAAGGAAAAAGAATCCTAAATATTGTACATTCCCAGTCATGAGTCACGCAAGACAGCACTGTGCTGGGTGGCCACAGTCTGGGCTTGCGTAAGTCCCTTGGATAGCAGCAAGGATGAACCTGAAGTGTCCTACATAAGTTTCTTCAGTTCATCTCTGGATATTTTACATGTAGTTTATTTTGAATGTTGAGGTATTCTTTTCTATTCTACCAGGATCTTTTCATTCAGAGATGCTTGATCGGGAAAGATATATTGTACAAGTCTCCATAGGATTCATAATCATACTACTTCTTATGTACAGACAGTGGAGGAGCAGCACTGTTGGGTTAAGTCCTGATAAGGAAGGCCCCGGTTCACACAACACATACATTTCCTAACAGTTAGTGTTAAAGAAAGGAACTCAGGCTGTCCCGTGTTCAGAGAATAGTGGTTAGAACACCGGCAAAATGGGGATTCATCTTATAAGGTAAGGGGATACTATTACAAAATTACTTATTCAGCTCAAAAAAAGCAAAGATGCCAAATCCAGAGGGTGTAACTGTGTTCCAAATACTTCAAGAAGAAAACACAAGAGAAGAACTTTCCAAACTCACAGAGAGTGTTAACACATGAAGAAAATGGTTACTAAGAAATGAGATTTCCAGTCATCTGGAGACTGAAGTTCTGGAACAGATTTCCAGAAAAACTGTACTAGAAACAAAACAAAAACCCTTCATCAGTTTTCAAGATAAGGCTGGATGTGTTTGCAAAAGAGGGTTATTTGGAATGGTTTCTCACACAGAAATCCACCTCAGCACTCTGCCTGCTGTTTCCAAGCTAGGAATAATTTACAGATATTTCTAGGGAATCAGAGCACACAAAGGCTGTTCTAGAAAGCCTTTGGTCACATCACCCTCCTAAGAGGTACAATAAAGCCGTATATGCAAACAGTGCAACAAATTTAGGAAAAATTTTATATCTGAAATACTTAGGTATGAAGAAGCAGAAAAAGGTGAAGCTTTAAATGCTCATTTAGGGAAAAGAGCTATCTACAGTGCACAGCATACTGAAGGGCAAGGAATGCAATTAGTGCTTGCTGCAGTATTTCAGGAGTGTTTGATCATTTCTTCTTAGCGTGTAATTTACATATTAATACTGGAAATGTCATTTGTTTGTTCCTTGCATTATCACTCTGTGATAAGCACATGCCATTATTGCATACAAATAAGGAGCTTCCACCTGTCTGACAGAAAATACAGCCAGAAGTTATTTACAGAGGAGCCCTAGCCAGTCTGTTTCATACCACAATGAATCACCTGCCTCATTAATGGGCACCTTTCCTTCCTCCACAGCAAGCAGGCAGAGAAAGATCCTGACAGCAGAGCTTGTACTGCTCACTCCATGCCAGGAAGTAACACAAGGCATTTTGCCATGTGCTGGAATCATGCTCATGTGCCTCCTCAAGGCACCACCTTGAATTTATCTTCCTTACAAAGAACAAAACTCAAAACCCGTCTTTGAAGAAAATCAAGGCTTGGGAGGGAAAAAGAAAGTCCAGGAGAGTGACAGAGCAGAAGTGTTGGGGAAGCCTGAAAGCAGGGCTCAGCTCAGCAGAGCCACAACATCTGCTAGTAGAAGATTTTGAGTCAGAGCAACCACCTGAGTCCTCTGACACAGGCCGCCTTTGACCACTCAGTCAATAGTGAAGAACAGCATTAAGTCCACATATCTGACAGAATGGAGATAAGCATAAATATTTTAAGACACTTTGGTCAAACTAAGGGTCCATTCATTCCTGTAGCCAGTCTCTGGCTGTGGCTATCAGCAGATACTCCTGCCAGGAAACATGGCACACAGAGAGCCCTGCGGACCACGGTTGATATTCCCAGCAAGCAGGTGTTTGAGGCTGCTCTGTGCCAGAGTTTGATCTCAATGGCCTTGATTCTCCAGATCCATCCAATTTGCATTTCTACTTTTACATCTGACACATCATATAGCAGTGAGCTCCTGAGCTCTATTATAGGCTGTGTGGAAAAGTATTTCCTCTTGTTTGTTTTAGGCCAGATGTCTAATAGCCCCATTACACTGTCCACGCTGCACAGTCTGGGAAAGATAGTGAATGATCTTCTCCAGCTGAACCGCACCACATACATCTCAGTATTCTCTTTCCTAGGCTAAAAGCCATAACTCATTTAATCTTCCCATGTGCAGAAGCCATTTCAAATTTCTGGTTAACCTCATTGTCCTCTATATCTTTTCTACTTCTAGTGTATCATCTTGAGACTAAGGGAGCTCTCTATTCAACACTCCATATATGTAACAGTGACAAAGAGCTATTTTATTTTCTATTCCTTTCCTTATAACTTCTAACATTCCATTTACCTTTCAGTTATCAATAAACATTATAATGATTTTTTTTCAGAAAATTATGTATAATAACTTCAAATTGACATAGCTGATAGGGAAATTATAATTTCATACATATATTTGAGACTGGTTTTCCCAGATGCATTATTTAAAATTTTTGGGCCCTAGACTTCATCTGCCATTTCTATTTTAGAGTCAGTTAATAACAAGGAATCCTTCTAATGCTCTTTGCAGTTGCTCTGAGTGTTGGTTATTCTGAAATATTTTGTCTGATCAAGCAGTAGTTGTCACCACAGCACTCATCCCCTTCCTCAGATCATTAATGAATACACTAAACAGAACAGAGGCTGGACCTGTGCATACTCCTCTCTGTTGTGAAATAGGGATCATTTACTCCTACCCTGTGGCTTCTTTCATTTAACCAATTATTAACCCATGATGTCTTAATATCATCAAGACTCTATGGTTAAAAATATCACTGAAAGAATTTTAAAAAAAATTTTATTAACTGCATCACCCTTACATACCTATTCTTCACAGAACTACAATAGATTTGTGAAGGATGACTTCAGTCCATGAAAACTGCTTTGACTCTTCTCCTCTATGCTGTATTTCCCCTCTACTCTTTTCTGTCATTTCTTTCAGCTTCTACCAACTTGTCCAACACAAAAGTCAGAGGTACTTTTCTGTAGTTCCTTGAATTCTTTCTGCAACCCTTTGATAAAAACTGGTGTTATATTTGCCACTCCCAAACCATCCAAAAGAAAAAATAATTTTAAACAATAAGTTGGAAGCTACAACTAATTGTTCAGCAAACTCAACCCTGAGTTCAGCAGGTACACACTTGGCTTATACTGCCTGATACCATCAGTTTTATTCTTCCTTTACCACTGACTTTTCTAAAACTCTTCTGGTGTCTTTTCATATTGAGACAGTTCCTCAGACTTGCCTCCTATAAAGGAAGGTTGTATGCTTGGGGATGTTCCCCAATGAATGTCAAAGAAAAGAATTTATTTTAAGCGTAGTTCCCTGCTTTCTCTGGGCTCCCTGTAATTCTCTCCTGCTGAACTTGAAATATCAGTATCTTCATTCAAAATCACTTACTCGAGTTCATACCTCTTCATTTTAGACTTTTATTGCTGGTAAAAAAGTATTCATATTCATATGAGTTTTTACAGTACATATGAACTTGATTGAGTTTTCTGTCTCATGCTTTATGAGGTTTTTATTTTTAATATTGAGCAGTGATAAAAGGGACTTTATCTGCCTACACATGATCAGTTACACAGCCTCATGTTTTATAGCATCCCATGCCTAAGTGTAGGCATACTGCAGCCCAGAGGATTTAACCACCTCAGTAATGAAAGATAACAGTAAAAATTAAAAATTCAAGACAGTTGGCTCTTTTACCCTACTGCAAATTAGTTGTTCTCTTCCCCCCCCCCCCCCCCCCAAAAAAAAAACCAAAAATACCACTCCCTGTATTTAAATTAGAAGACAAGACTACATTATTCAGGTATAGTCTTAAATGAAGAAGGGAGATTTATGTTTCTGCTCTGGGTTTATCATAGGTCTTTGAACAACCAGTAAATGTTCAATGTCATATTTACACTCCCACATGCTGTGATTTTTGCTGCCTGAGAGACTCCATGGCATATGCCCTCTGCTCATCTGCAGTTGTGAAAATATTTCAGCTGCCATTTGTAGAGCAAACCAAATGAAAGGAATGAAAGCACTAAAGAATCCTTTTAAAACTACACAGAATACCCTTGCTGAATTTACCACCACCATTTCAGTGCTTACTTACAAAAAAAAGAAACATTATCTCTCTCCAGTGATACTTTTTGTTTCACCAGATATCAACATTGGATGTTGCTTTGATAATGAAGCTGACAAAAGATTTCTATTCACAATTCAGCATCCACAAATATTTTTATAGAAATAGCAGCATTTGCAACCATTTACTTTTAAGTACATACTTTCTAGCAGCATTATGTCTGACCCATCAATTCTAATGGCCATTTTACCCAGGCCCCTTAAAAAATAAGATGGTGATAATTTCAGACATATTTATCTATTGAGAAACTTCTGGCTTTAACAGGCCTACATTGATATTTTTATTTGATATGTTGTTGTATAATACAAAGCATTTTTTGTTGGGGCCCCCCCTCAAGAAGTCCACATGGGGTTGTGCTCATCCTCAGCTATCTGACACACAAAACCACCAAGCTGATTAATCCCCTGTCTCACCACTCAGGCATCTACAACTCAAAATTACAGTTCTTATTTCTTACCCTGAGCACACCCAAGTATCTGACACTAGCAGTGGAGGGAAAAAACATATATAGACACACAAATATATACATAATAATATACTGGGGACCAAAAAACAAAGTTCAGCAAGGAGTGCATGCATTGGCTATTGTTTGTGGTGGTGCAGGTGGCTCCAGCCACTCTGTCTCCTGAGGAAAACTCACACAACCACCTGTGGTGGTCAGCAACCCAAGTTCAGCATGTAACTTCAGTCATGGTGAGCACCCATGATTCTCGTGTTCTGCTTTTTGCATGTTTTCTCCCAATTGGTTAATGTTTTTCCCTCCCTGTTTTATGCATGAAGTTATATATATTCATTTCCCAAGTTTAATATGTATCAGTTCTAGAAAGTTCTTTATTCCTTGACGCCCCATTAGATCCTTCCCTAAGTCCCTCCTATGTGTTGTTCCCATTGGTTCCCTTCCTGTCAACCCCACCTGCTTATCTCTATCCCGTTGGCTGTGATCCCTTTCCCCACCTATTCGTGCCCAGTATAACATTGCTGGACTCTGCCACCGATTGGTGTTTTTGTCCCTGCCTTTTCCCTGCAATAAACCTGTGTAGAACACATACGGAGAGTCCCCTCTCTCTTTCTTCTTTGCCTTCGCCTGCATGCCTGCCTGACAGTGACAGGAAGGTACAAGCCCCTTTTGGGTGAGGAGCTCTGCCCCTTTTCCATTGTGTGCTGGGCACTGAGTGCCGCCTTCCAGAGGGGTTTCAGCGTTGACCTCCGGGCTTCTTTGTGTCGGCATGCAAGGGGTAAAACCCCCTTCTGCCAGCTCCCAGTGGCTGCAAACCCTCCCCCAGCAGTTCACCAGGTACAAACTGTCTGCACACCTTCGAAGCAAGAACTCTGAGGAAGGTTGGCGTATCACCCCAAGGGAGGCCTGAAACCAAGGATGGAGTGGCACGAAGGTGTTGCAGTCATGCTCTGTTGAAATCAATGCACATATGAAACAAAGGATGGAGCAGCATGGTGGTTTTGCTCTGTTGAAAACAGTGCAGATAATAGGAACTAAGCCAATGGAATTTTCCAGATGGTAATCAAAAGTTGGAATTTGCTTCATCATCTTAAATATACATGTTACTTTTCATGCCCTACATAAGCTAATGAGTGAAGTCACTCAAACTCCATCTAAACATGAAATCGTAACCTTACATTTTCTCCTCCCACAAAGAAAATAATATACATATAGATTAAGTAGGGGAAAAGGTTAGAGAAGACTCCATTGTAACTTCCGAGATCCATCAATGGGCTGAACCTGTCTTGTCCCCATAAGGATGCCAGTTGGGTAAGAACCTTATTCTATGTTCACTAAATGATTATTTTGAGCTAGCTTTCATTGGTGATTAGGGCTTGTCTGGATATTGCTTCAAATTCATTTTTGCAGTCAGTACACTGCTGATGGCAATCTCTGAACCTTAACCTGTCACAGTCTTCTATTACCAATGTGTTTGATAATAAAGTGTGCTATTCCATGAAGTGTGAGTTTGGGTCTTTCAAGGGTGCTGGCAGCTGCTGGCAGTGGATAATATGCTTGACAAAACTGATAATAAGCTAACCAAGAGTGGGGACACTGTCAGCGTGTGACCCTGAATTATTGGTCAAATCACCCTGTGATACAGTGGCTGTTTAGTGGGGTCCCCATAACAGAGCCCTGACAGACTAGTCAGGCACAAGGGTCTCATCCTCCCTGGGGGCACTGATAGATTGCTCAAATACAAAGGGTTCAAGGAAACATCTCCCTTTCACTTGACAGTATATCACTCTTACAACCCAGCAACTAACATGCAGCTTGGAGCTTTGGCTTGAGCTAAAACCCTGAGGTAGGTTTTCACAATTAATACAGAAGCTATCTTGAATGCAAGTAGAGTCTGGTCACCACTAATAACTCATGTGTACCTGCAAGCTTCTCAGCAGCTCACAGGAAAACCACAAAACCAATGTGAATGTCAGTGAATTTATAGAGAAAACATGCACATACTTGGCATCATGGGAACACAAGTTCAAGTGCTCACTTCCCTTGAGGTGGGTCAGAGACATACCCTAGGCTGCATGCACTGAGAGGATACCTCTGCTACCCAGCAGCTCATATTTGGGATGGGGAATCTCATTTTCTCAATGAAGAACATTGGCTGAGATAAGCCTTTGGAGAAAGGCCAAAGGTGGGGAGAAGGGACTCCATTCTCGTCATCTCATCCCTCAGCAGCATGAGCAGACAACAACTGAGCTTGAAAAGTTCAGAGAGTTCTCAGAGCTACCAGCACTGGGAGAGTAACACTGAGATGTCTCACCTAAGGAAATGCTCCTGCAGATGTTGGCACCTTTTTGTGACTCAGCTCAGCACAAAAGCCTGTAGCTGCCAAAATATATGATTGTATCTCACTACTAACCTAAATGGGGTTACTCCTACGATTAAGGACTAATTGCATCAGAAGGGATTGCTTGATGAAGTTCTTAGGCTTGTGGGTTTCTGGTCAAGCCCTCAATGGATGCAAATCAGCACAGCTTCAAAGAAATTAGTTAAGTGATGCTGAAGGTGTAGCTTCCACTATTTGTGTGTTTTAGAGGGAAGGCAATAGAGACAAAGCAATTCTGCATGGAAAGTTGTTTCTACTAACATACTAGTAATAGATAAAGTAGGTTGGCACAGTATAATTTATTTGGATTTTCATTATGTTCTTTTTAAAATTGTCAGGCAAACTAATTAGTCATGTGTTAAACGCCAAGCTTCTGTAGTGGGATTTGAAACTGATTAAAAGGTACAAAGGTAGAGAATTTAGGCATGTAAATGGTAAGAACTTGAAGGTAGCTGTAGAGGGCCAGTACTATTTAGTATATTTAAGTTATTAGTAAACAATCAGGAGATGATTGTGTGGGAGTCTTTGGAGGCCATAAAAATGTTGAGGTGCATCAAGTCTGAAGGAGGTATGAGGAATTAAAAAGGATGTAGTACGTAAGCAGATGGTTATTGTCTCTAAGACAAAGTGACACTAGAACACACCTCTCTTAGAAAGAGTGAGCAGTCATCAGCAGTCCTGTCCTTAAAAGCAGTTTGAGCAATTTAAAACAAGCCTCAGCTGATAAGTGGGAGAAACCCATTTCCTTCCACAGAAAACATCAGTTTGCCTGGTCATCGCTAAAGCACAAGTCAAAATTGGAGCATCTCTCCTGTGGGGAAAGGCTAGAAGAATTGGGGTTGTTCAGTCCCCTGAAGGCTCCAGAGAAACCTTTCAATACTTAAGGGGCTTATAAGAAAGACACAGAAAGACTTTCCAGTAGGACTTGCAGTGATAGGGCAATGGGGAATGGGTTTAAACTTAAAGAGGTCACGTTTAGATTAGATGTTAGGAAGGAATTCTTTATGGTGAGGGGTGGAGGCACTGGAACAGGTTGCCCAGAGAAGCTGTGGATGCCCCATCCCTGGATGTGTGTAAGGCCAGGTTGGATGGGGCTCTGAGAAACCTGGTCTAGTGAAAGGTAGGGGAGTTGGAACTAGGTGATCTTTAAGGCCCATTCCAAACCAAGCCATTCTATGCTTCCCTTCCCTTCTTTTCCCTTCCTCTCTCTACTTCCCTCTACTATAAAATCTCTGTGGGCTGAACCACAACCGTTTCGCACCTGTTCACAGAAACCCTTTGCAGCTGCAAGTGTCATTCTGGGAGAAGCAGCTGAGTGTACAGGCAAATAATAGTTATTTTAGCAAATTTTCTCATGGCTATTTCACACTTCAGGCACAACAGCTTCAGAAGATGAAGGACTCTTGCATACCAGCATTTATACAAAAACTTTTGTTCCCCACTGACCTTGAGTCTTGTATGTCTGTGGGAGATGGATGGTATATAATAACAGCAGTGCTGGGGGAAGTTCAGTCAGTCACAGCTTATACACACAGGTAAATGCATTTTATTAACTGGAAGCTTTCATTTTCTCTTGTGGGCTCACAGGAGCCCCTTATGGCATTTTTGTAAGGAGAAAATGGAATTGAATAATCTTTCAAGAAAAAGAAAACATCAAGCTTACAATTAATTCAGCTCTATAAAATGCCGAACATGGGTTCAAAAGCCAATTTAAAATCTTCAGCATCAGATCAAAAAATACTACAAAAGGATTTAAGTATTTTTAGACAGGAATGTTCTCTTCTGGAGTCAAACCACTTCAGAAGTTGACAACTTTCTGTGTTCATAACCAGCAGCTTCCCTTTGAAGCAACTTTCAAATTGAGATCTGACAGAATAACTGACATTACAAAACAGGAAAGTACTATAAATTATGCTTATTATTTTGAGGGCTACAAAAATACAGTCACAGATAAAAATCTCAAGATGTGCACAGCCTAAAAAACTTACCCTGCCTTACAGAGATTCTAGCTGATAGATAAGTGGGCAAAAATATACAGGAAAGCAATGCAATAAGAAAAATCCATTAATTAGCAGCCTGTTTTGTGGGTCATGTATAAAGAAATTAAAACAACTGTTGTGAATTCTACTTTTGTCTCTAGGACATCTTCATTTCCACACTAGTTCGCAAATTTTATTTTTTTTTATAAAAGAATGCTGGCACTTCAGAAAAAAATTAATTATGTGGGGCTATTTCCATGACTCCTAGAACTTACCTTATGGGATTAGCTGCCCAGAAATTATACTGGAAATATGGGTTCTGCAAAAGAGAGTATTCCTTTATTCAGGTCCAAAAGCTTGATATATTTGCTGCTTGGAAGGAAGAATTTGTTCGGTGAGGCTATTGCAATCTGATTATGTGACACTGCATGGTACCAGGAATAAACAGACATCAAAGACAGCACTGTGAATGCAAGAACAGCTTAAAGCTTTAGCAGACACACTCTGAAAAAACAGGGAGAAAGGACATGGAAGAGACCTTAGCAGCATATATCTCCAAGTAAGGTGTGCCAGAAAAACTGAATGATTGTAAAAGAAGAGGTTTGATTCTGACAGTCTTCTAACTGTGAAGAAGTGGATGTGTTTCAATTAAGTTTTCACTTAATTTGGGCAGATGAAGCTACACTGTGAAAGAACCTTACCTTTCATGCAAAAGTGTGACTCCTGGCTGGCTGGCCCCAGGCTGGACACCTCAAGGCTGGACAAGCTGTTTTGCTCTTTCCCGGGACCGCCGTCCTACAGAAATAACTTAAAAATTAAGTCACTCCCATTCAATTTTAGGTAACGCTTAAAAAAATGTAAATAGCATTTACATTTTTCCTTCTACCCTTCTCTCTCCCTTTAACATCTGCCAGAGTGTCTATACCTTGCTGGCTGGGACACTCACCTAGGTGGTGGCAGGTGACTGGAATTCTTTCAGGTGGAGAAGGGAAGGGAATTGTATCCCATATAGAGTATTCCACTTGGAATTACACTGTAAAGATTACATGTAAGGAAGTCACTGCTACTTTCTCTGGTTATGTCTTATAGGACTACTGCTCCACTTCTAAAGAAAATTTCTGGGACAATCTACTTACTTCAGTGTGTCTGGAGGGAAGAACCTTCTGGGAGGGACAGGTAGGATGACTACGAGTCCAGGCAAGGATGAGGATGTGAGATGGAAGCTTATTCCCCATAGCTCCTCAAAGAGATTTGAGACAACTTTCTCCTCCAAGTGCTGACTGTGAATTCCTTATGAGACATCCAGTCCTTGGGTAAGCAGAGAGGACAGGCATTGTAAGGCTGTCGATTCCTGTATGGGAGTAGGAACCTTAAAACTGGACTATACACAGAGACACACAGTTTTCCAGCACTCAAATCTGTTGGTGGACCCAGACCAATGCTCACTTCATTGTGTTGTGTCTCCTGGTGAACCCCTGAGGCTGGCATTGACACACTATGAGTAGAACATACAGAAATCTACCTTGTTGCTGGTGCCACATGGGAATTGAAAGGATTTCTGTCACCACTGGGACCAGAAAGTTTAACATTCTTTATTAGCTCTGTGTTTTCTTTCTTAAAAAAAATTAGGAGACTGGCATTTAATGCTCCCTGATTTGCATATAGCTAAGCTATATGGTATGGTAATTTTTGCTTTGTTTTTTTTAACACATTATTTCTATTGTTGTCATAGCCTTTTGAGATTTGCCATTTATGCCCTAAGCACTAAACAAATGACTAGGATGCCACTTAATCTTTTTTGGATATTTTTCATACACAATGTTCCCTGCATAGTGACAGATTCAGTATTGTTAAAAAAACAGCAGGAGAAAAACCCAATTAAACCTGCAATTTTCCACCAAGCAAGGCACATATGCAGTGTGCCCACCAAATGACTTCCTTGTACAGGACATATCTACAGGAGGATTTTCCCTTGGGGGCACAGTGTGTCTCATTTCCTAAAACTGCTACCTTTCTGCAGAAGAGCAGTATAAATAAAACATAACCATAATGGCTTTCTTCACCTCAAATATATATACTGAATTTACATGAAGGGCTAAGGCTCTCCAGACCTCTGAAAGCCGCCCAGGCTTTCAGTTGCAGCTTTGTTGTACACACCAGAAAAGTTATTGCTTCCCATGTTGTTCAGGCTATTTTGGTGTGCAGCTCCTCCATACATGGGTAATCATTTAATTTTCACATATGCAGGAGGAAGACTAGACAGTTTTATGTTCACAGAACTGGACTCCTCCTTTGACATCCTATCTGCTCTTTAAAATCATTCATATTAAGGAACTCTTGGTTTGATTCGCAGGGAACCCAAACCCTGATTTATAGCAAACCTAGGGTGCAATTTGTCTCCCACCACTTCAGCTGTCCTCAAGCTCAACACTTTTGGTAAGCAAGTCTTCTCCATTTCCTCCATACTCAGAGGAGCATTTTTTGATATAAGTATCTTTCTGCTCAGTGATTCATCAGCATCTCCCACTTCAGGATGGGCTGAGTCATTTGTTTCTCTGTCCAACAATTAAGAGCCCAGATCACTTTCTTACTCAACAATTAACTCCAAAGCAATTAACATTAAAACAGTTGAATCTTACCTCCAATTGAATCATTGCTCCTCAGCTACTATTTTTATGTCAGGAATGATGACACTGTGACATAAATCCCAGGGAACTTGGGTAAAGTAACACTCCTCTGAGTGTCCTGGTTTTGGCTGCGATAGAGTTCATTTTTTTCTTCATAGCTTATTCAGTGCTGTGGTTTGGGATCTAGTATGAGAATAATATTGATAACACACGGATGTTTTGGTTGTTGCTAAGTAGTTCTTACTCTAGGTCAAAGACTTTTTGCAGAACAGATTTTCTGCATTTACTGTCAAAATATTGCTGATGGCTATAAAGATGAAGAGGAGAGACTCTTGACTGTGTAGTGAAAGACATGGAAATTTGGGAATCTTCAGGACAATGGATAGTTTCATCTTACTCACCAATGAAAGAAAAGCTGAATGTGTCAGGCTTCTCAGATTTCTTGCCAGAACAATCTATCTGGAATGTTATGAGTGCCGAGCAAACAGTAACATTCAGAATTACATATAAATTCTGTCCCACACAATGGACAATGGAAGAATCAGCTGCCTCAGTTGAAAGCTTTAAATGCATTGACAAAAGCAGCTGTGCCATCTGAATTAAATAACACAATTACTCAACCCTTGCCTTCCTTTGGATTTGGAGGACCACAAACATCAAGCCTTGGGCTGCCAAGCTTTCCCGTGAACAGCAGTAGTAACAGTGCTACCAGTTTCTCATTTACAATGATTTCCAGTCTTGCCAGTGCATCATCATCTGGAAACACTGCTGCTTTTGAGAGCATTTCTGTTGGTTGTAATCCCCTTGCATTTGGGGCTACATCCTAGCAATTGCCTAGCAATGCTTCTGCTGTGAACTCTTCAAGCAGCACTGTGCTTACCACCTTTGGAACATTTAATGCTGTAGTACCAACTTCTGCCTCACATTCCAGCAGTGTTTTATTTGGATAGACTGCCAGTGTCTCTGGACATAACATCACATCAACATCCTCTGCACTCACAAACAAGAATACATCAAAAAAGTTATTTACACCAAAAGCAGCTGAAGAATTGAAACAATTTGAAGCAAAAAAGATTACAATGAGAAAAATTTGTCTTAAGCTACCACTACTAGAACTTTAAAATGTTTAGGACTTTTTAAGCTTATTTTGAAATAATATATTTTTGTAATTTCTCTGATAGCTCAACTACACAATTTTGTGGTTGAGTAATGAAACAAAATGTTTCCTTTTCAGTTCACTTTTATCTTCTGCAATAATAAACTCTCAGGTAAGAAAAAAATTAACAAGGCCAGGTTGAATGTGGCTTTGAGCAACCTGGTCTAGTGGCAGGTGTCCCTGCCCATGACAGGGGAGTTAGAACAACATGATCTTTAAGGTCACTTTCACCCCAAACCATTCTATGATTCTGTGACTTTTCAGTTTCCCATGCTCTGTCAGTGAGCAGGTGCACAAGAAGCCACGAGGCAGCAAGGCCAGGACAGCTGATCTGAACTGTCCAAGGGGATATTCCATACCATAGAATGTCATGCCCAGTATCTAAACTGGGCAGAATTCGCCAGGAGGGGGAGGTCATTGATTGGGGATGGATGGGAAGCAGTCAGTAGATGAAGAGCAATTGTGTTGTGCATCACTTATTTCTCTTGAGTTTTATTTACATTTAAATATCTTTCTCCTTGTCAATAAAATTTTTGTTCTTATTATTGTTATTATCATGTTTATTAGCAGTAGTATTATTATATTTTACTGTATTTGAAGTCTTAAACTGTTCTTATCTCAACCCATGGGTTTTACCTGTTTTTCTGATTCTCCTCCCCACTACACCAGGAGTGCATGGGGGAATGAGAGCGCATTTGTGTGGTTGATGCCTGGGTTTAAACCAGAACAGAGTCAAGAGTCCAAGAGCCCTAGGTAATAATCTCTATTCCAACAATATTTATGCACATATAACTAGAAAGCAATTAGATAAAATGCATGACTAGTGATAGAAGTGACACCTTTCTGCCAAGCTGGGGCTCTTACCATTACCCAAATGTGTCAGGTCCCTTTTTCCTCTGTGTCCCTGGAAGCTGATACTCCTGGATATCCAGTGGTCTGTCTGCAATGGGACAACTGCAGAGAGCATTTGCTTAGAGTGGTTACTGGCCCAGCAGAAGTGCACTTTCCATTTTGCCTGGGGGAGAGCTGAATGTTGACAAAAGGGAACAGCAGCTCTATCCCTCCCCAATAAGCACATATGTTTCCTATCCAACAGCTCATCACCTGAGCTCATAAAATAGTTCTAGGATGCAAATCCCACTCTTACCTCAGCATCAAGAGCATGAGGATGCAGAGAGACAGCTCAGTTTCTACAGGCTGTTTCAATGTATCCCTGTGGGCTGTCTAGTGCCAATACCAATCCTACATACCCAAGAGTCCCTATTAAATTCATAACAAAATTAAGTACATAGCAGGAACTTAAAAATTTTATTTCCAGGACACATACTAAACACTGGGTCCAGTGTAAAACATGAGACAGGATTTGGGTGTCCAGCCTGTTCATGAATTGCTGAATATCACTTCCCTGGGAGTCTGGAGACACCTTGTGTGGAGATCACAGATAGGTACTGTTTTACAGATAGTAAGTGCAAAATCCATGAAAGAAGCCATAGCAACCACATTTTCAGTGGATTGACTTTCATACTTAAGATAGAACATTTCTTTAAATGCATTATTGTGTGGACAACATACTGATGCTTAGATTTTTAAACAGGAATTTCCTTCAGCCATTCTAAAAAGCGAAAGAATAAGCATATAAATTAAGACGGATTTGTTACCCAAATTACCAACCTAGCTTGTTCACTGGGAACAGTGAGATCATATGAGTATTACCATAGCCTAGATATTCTGCTCCTGAGCAGGAATAGCTCCTGCATCATCCCAGCTATCCTGCTCAGGAAACTGCATCCCTGCACCTGGGCTATCTGGCACAAGATGGCTTTGTGCCCTGTGCACAGACACTACTGTTGTGGGAAGTACAGTCATAAGGAAAGAGAAAACTATGCCATCCCAGGCCAAGCTGTCAGCCCACCACAAACTCTCTTACCCAATATCAGAAAATAAGAGCTCCTAAAAAAATGTCAGGGAAATCTTCCTGGAGGTATCTCTTGGATGAGCAAGGACAGAATCAGCCAGGATTGCTTGATGTAAATGACAGTCCCTTACCAAGTTCTCCTTACTTGAACTTTCTCTTGCTTCTGGAAACTTGATATAACATTACTTTTATTAACCCAGAGCACAGCAAAGGAATAGCTGAAATTCAACAGCTACATCAGCATCAAGAAATGCCCACAGAGGAGCATTCCTCAACCTACAATCTAAAGGTAAAGTATACATCACCAAAGACAAAGGGACACTTTTCCTATTATGCATTCGAAAGGTGAAAATTGCATTTCAAAGGCCTGAATGTGTTCCTAGAAGGGAACACAGAAGGCAACACAGCTCCTTTCACCTTCAGGAAGTGAAGCAGTCATTTATGCCAAAACCTTCAGCTGGGAAGCTACTGCTGGAATTGTATCAAGTATTTGACTAAGGACACAGAAGTACATGAAGCCCCATTCAATATTTGGGTGACAGTGTTTGCTCATGCAAATTATATCCACCATACTCACTCCCAGCTTTTGTAAACATCAAAAAAAGTTGTGTTTTGTGGAGTTTACAACTTTAATATTCAGATACCTTGTTTTGTGACTTTCATTCCCAGTTGTTATCTCTTATGAACCAGGGTTGTTTGTATCATTATGAAATCCAAAACCAAGCTAGCATGGTCAGTCTTCTAACTCCCTCACAAGAACATTGCACTTGCATTGAAATGGCTCAGCATAAGAGAGAGCTTAAAATTCTGAACAGATCAAAAATATATGTATAATAGATAGGTTTTTTTTACTTCTGTGTTCCCTTTTAATAGCTTAGTTCATCTACTGAGACTAATGAACAGAACAATTTATGTAACGTTCACTGAGTTACTGGAGTTTACAAAACCGTCTGGAATCAGTTTTACTTTGTGTGCTCACGTTATTAATAAACTATTCAACTGTATTTTTCTCTGTGCAGGGGATATGTGCCAGGTTTATGTTTGAATCACGTTTGTATTTGTGGTCCAAATCCATCAAGAGACAGACAACCACAGTCATTCTCCTGCAAACTCTTAAAATTTTCTCATTGGACACAACATGGACTACATGCTCTAGTTTTACCAGAGGTAAAGTGTGGCAAATCAACACAGGAATGGCTATAACTGTCTTACATAGAAATATTTCTAGCTTCCAGTTCAAACCCAAGGAGGAAAATGTGTATGTAATTTTCAGAGTTAAATTTGTAAATTATGCTCTTCTTTCCTCTGTATTTCTCAGTTTCAGAAACTGCATGGATTACAGGGAAGAGCATGTTCACTGGGGAGAATTGTTAGCCCTTTTTCAAGACTTAGCCTCAAAACCAAGCAGAGAGAGAGCAAAATATTGTTTCTTCTTGATAAAACATACGAAAGGATTTTAATTTTCCTCTGGCTTTCTTGCTTTTGGCTGATTCATTGTTGTAGACAGATAGGTTTATAAGCAATGAAGAAAAATGTTAAGTTTATTCAGAACTGAGTTTATTAGTCAAGCTAATCCTAAAGCTTTGGAGGTATTAAGGGATTCAAAAAGGATATTAAAAGACTGTTTTGATAGACACCAATCAAAATATTTCTTGAGACCAGAAATCTAGGCATTTTCTTAAGACAATGAAACAGATAAAGAAAAACTTACTTTCATATATTTTAACACTGAAATATTCCCACAAGTATGGCCAACCCACAAGAGAATTTCACTGAGAAGAAACTAACTTATTTTTATATTTGGCAAATGTTTTTACTAGTATGCATTTTAATTACTTATAATAATGTTCTAAAATATTTTGCAATACAGAGTGGACTATTTTATTATTTTATATGTTTTGCTTTCACATTTTGAAGAATGACGCTCATATTAACTTCAGGAAGAAGCATGTCTCCACAATTATACTAAATGTCTTACTCCATTTTTTTATGTACCCATAGGTTCAGAATCAAACAATGAATATGTAACTAAAAATAAAAGTAATATTTCTGTTTGTTCCATAGCTGACCTTTTCTTAATAGATAGCATAGGTAGGATCCACCTCCACTTGCTACAAAAACAGTGACTTTAAGTTACGTATCTGATTCTGGAGAAGAATCTAGGTCCATATATGTTTTAGCAATTGTCAAATTCGAACCACGTTATGTCCCACCACAATGTTCACATTATTTCATGAGCAGATCCATTTTATTTGCAGTTATTTCTTCTCTTTTCTTGCCATGCTGTAACAAACACTTTGTTCTCTTTCTCTCAGTGATTAAAAAGAAGTGGGAAAAAATCAGAGAAACCAAAGTCTGTGTCTCAAGCGATGATCATTTCCAAAACAGCTCATGTGTGTCTTATCAGAGATGCCTCCATTTGCACTAATAACTTCCTGAAGACATTTGATTGCAATGAACCAAAATGTAACACTTGAATGAAGAATTATGGTTCACTAAAAAAAAATAGTATTTCTAATCAAATAACTTTCTTTCAAAGCTGAGTAGAAAATCATATATTCATTCACTATACAAGTCTAAATTTTCAAAAGCATCTAAAGTTTAACTCCCTTAATAGCCCAAATACATTTTTAGTTAAATTTAGAAGCTTCAATGCCATTGACTATCAATTACCAAAGATTTTGGTCCTTAAAAAGGCAGTAGGATGTAAAAAAAAAAAAAACCAAACATTATGGAACAACACATAGTTTTTGAACCCAAATACCTTTAAGAATCCAGCTACTTGTAAAACATCTCATTTGAAAATGTGAAAAAAGTGAACTCAGACCAACCCAGTAAACAAATGGTCTGAAGAAATTAGGTGTCAGTTTTGCTCCTCTATGGCATTAAACAGAAGGTACATTTTGTTTTGAAGAGCCTTTCTTCTCTGTGAAGGACACAACTATACTCTGTTCTATATAACAATATAAGGAAAGAAATGAAATTATTTCTGCATGTATTCTCCTGAATAAATGTTGGGCCAGATTTGTAAAGACACACATAAAATACAAAGTCAGTTTATTCAGTCGTTGATTTCAACAAGAATTACCTGGACTCTGCCTCTATTCCAATAGTTAGAGCCGCAGCTGGGATACAGGAAAACCTTATTTGAATTCATGCTAACTTATTGTTAAAGGGATGGAAGGAATAATAGAGGATATTTATACTGTTTAGGAGGAAAACAGAGGTGAAGTTGAACCTTGAGCTCTGTTCTCACTTTAAATAATCTAAGAAGTTTATTCAATTGTAATTATTACTCTTGAATTGGAAAAATCCTGATTTTTCAGAGAAAGGAAAACTTACTTCAGGTCAAATGATGAGATGTCTGTTTCCTAGCTGAGATTTTTCTACAGGAAAGCATAGTCTCTAGACATACCAGAGGTTCAGGAGGGTGCCTTTTCAAGCCAGCAGACCTACCTGTAATACTGTCTTAATGGCTAGGAGGAATAAAAGGAGAGAGAGCAAAAGAAAGATACTTCCACAGATTCCTTTGACAGGAATTTTCTAACTTTATCACCTAAAAGTCAGCTCCCCAAATGTCAGCTAGTCTCCTGGGCTCCTTTATAGTCAAAGGAGAGAAAGAGGCACCTCCAGGAGGCAGTTCATCTCAACCTAAAGATATCAAGACAGGTTCGATGAATCACTATCTCATTTTTTTCTTAATCTATGGCTATGAAGGAAATATGACAAGTAACTTTTCAATGTCTGACTTTGTCAAGATGAATTCTGACTTAGTGTCATTTTTCACTCCACTCTGAAATGTCACTTGTGGATTTTCTTTGCCTTTGTGGTCTTTGTGACCTGGTTACCTTTCTTGCCAAGTTTTGTGATGCCTGACCTGACCTCACACACTGACATGAGCCAAAGCCCACTGGAAGATCCTCTTTTCTGTGAACGATCTTTGGATCAGACCTTAAGGGAAAATCAATATGAGGGCAAAGGCACTCATCAAGATTATGACAGAAGAGCAATCAGTTTAGTCCAGTCATTGCAGGAAAAGTTCTCCCTTGAATCTTTAAGATAGGCCCAATGTATTGCTTATCCCATTTGAGTCCAGAAGGTCTAGCAGTTTTTTGATTTCATATCTTGTGCTGTCATGCATAACCTGATAGACTGCGTCAAAATTGCTCCATATGGTTGTCATTCACTTCTGGCCGGTAGAAAGGCCAAAGAAATGTGCAAGACTCTCTCAGAAACGTGTATTGCAAGAGTTTTTCTGCAACAGTCTGATGAAAAATGGACTTTCAACCTGAATTGCAGAGTTCCTTCTATTCTGGAATTCATCAGAAGTTAATAGGTTTGGGTAATCCATAAAAATGTTGTTGTTAAAATGTGTTCATGCTTGTCATTGAGGTGAAATCACATGACTAATTTAGTGATTTTTGCCCTCTCCTGAGGACCAGGTCACCACTATTTCCAGGATCATACAGCAGTACACAAGAAAGCAATCATAGGGAGGCTGCATTCAGTGACAATATATGAAAACTTAAATTCTTAAGTTTTCCACTGTAAGAGCAATGGCAAGGATTTCTTACTGAAATCAGAAATGGTTTGTGTTGTGCTTCAAAATACCTTGTATCATTCAAAATTATGGGGAAGAGAAGGCAGAGGGAAAAATAATCTTGAAAACATGATTACTAAACAAAAGCTGTCAATCACTGTACTGTACTGAACATGACAAAAATGGCAAATAAAAAGATAGACCTTGACTTGAGAGCATCCATTCTCTCTTCACACATGAGAAAAAGTTGTCATACAGATAACTGTCTGATTTCTATATATTAACAGAATCCTCACTGGAAGGCAGTTTTTATCAGAACACAAACATGAAATATGGAAATATCTTTGTAAGTTCTGGTCAAAAGTGGCCCACACCTCAAGTAAATTGGTAAAGATGGGTAAAAATTAAAGCCTAAAAATCCATGGAAGTCTACCTGAGAGCTTCCAATTCTGCAGATTCAAAAGGGTAAGCATAAGAATAAAAAGCACCATTGCACCTACCATAGTAACAATAACAATTTTGTAAAGAAAACCTATTCACAATTTAAAATAATTTCTAAGCACGTTGAAGGAAAACAATTCACACTTTTAGTTCAGGTATGTCTACCCACGCAAATGGCTCCTATCCTTCTACCTGTATGAATCCCTGTGAGTTAAACACAAAAATGTGAACTTCAGTAAACCAAACTTGGATGTTCTTTACATAATTGAATCAAAACTGAGGGATCTTTATCACTTTCTCATTAGAATTAACAGGGTAAAGACACAGTAAAAAGTACCATTACTGTAATTTCATTATTATGAATTTATTATTACAATGGTGGAGGAATTTAACACCAAACAAAAATATTAGCAAAAGGAAAGAAAGAACTAAGTCACTTCTAAAGCTACTCTGTCTTTCTCACAAATTTGGAGCAAATGGATGATTTAAACCTCAAGTTCAACTTCATTTTTCCCACTAGTTCTCTTTTAATGAACACGTATGTTTTAAACCTAGTCAAATAACTATGAAGTACTTCCTATGATGTATGGTTTCTTCCTGCTCTTCCACCTAGTCACTTTATTTTATTTTGACAAAAAAATCAGTTCATCTCCTTTATTTTCAAAAAAAAAAAAACCTGTCTTTTTCAGTTTCAAAGTCCTTTTCACCTTCAGGGAAACTCACTATACAGAAAAATCTTCAGCAGATCCATTCCATAGCTCTGGCCAGCTTCAGATCCCATTAGAAAAAATTACATTTGAAATAATGGATCATACAGTCCAATACTAATAATACTTATGACTGCAATCCTAAGCATCTAGGAGCTGAAGACCTCCCTTTTATCAGTTAAATGAGACTATAATACATGCTTACGCTTTGTGGATTGTCACTGGTGTTCCCCCAGGACACCGGGATGACACTCGCTATGGCTATAGCATGATTTGCCTTACTGACCTGTCATAGGTTAGCAAGCATAGTTCCAGAAGGGATGTCCTTGCTAAGGGGTGCTTACAGCTTCCTCTGGGACCTGACAGAATCAGCTGGCCAGTTTGAATATGGACAATTCTTTAAGCCACTTAAAGTTGTGACCGCCTCTGTGATCCACACTTAAGAATAGACAAACTCCCCCCCAGCTCTCTCTCGTTTCCAGTGCTGGCACAGGTGGCTGCGGGGCCCGAGTGGGGCCCAATGGGCCCAGCCCAGGTCCTGCTTGGGCCAGGCCAGGCCGGGCCACAGCTCCAGGATGACCCCCCCAGCCCTGCTGTGGGCAGCCAGAGCGGCTCGGAACCCCCCCCTCTCCACTGTGGCCAAGATTTCAGCAAAGCGGCACCGCTGTCCAGCAGAGGCCAGGTGACCAACAGCGATAAGGCACACAGCTGCAAGGCCGAGGTGAGATTAACCCTTTTATTGCTGTGAAGAGCTGAAAACCTGAGGGACGAGAAAGAGCAGATGCTTAAAGCTGAAATTCTGTTGTGAAGCTATGATATGTCAGAGTACCCATTGTAATTTCATGAAGATATGGGGGGTGGAGTGTTCAACTCGTAAGCAAAAGCACCTGCACTGAGATAGGCAGATGCTGACGCAGCTGTAATTTCATGGGAAGTTTGGACAGGGAGAGATGGACCAGATGAGGACTTTTGCTCCAAATGGGAAAGGAGAAAACCTCAGTTCCTAGAGATGCTCCCAGAGATAGTCCTAACGATGAAGATGACGAGGACCCTTTGCTCCCAGGGAAGGAGAAGGGCCTCTGTTCTTAGAGATGAAATGCTCCCAGAGATGGGTGAAAAGAACTTTTGTTTCTGAACGGCTCAACCTTAAAATTGTACCCCAAAAACTTCAAGAGTGGACCCTCGAAAGCAGTTGTGGGAAAAGCTGCAAGTCGGGGGAAGGGACTCACATGCGAGCAGAGAACCAACCCGGGCAGCTGTCTCTTTGTGATAATGATTTCATAGCACGAGCAAGAAGAGACTTCTCTTTCTAAATGGACTGAACAAGGTTATTATGGAAGTGGTAAACAGACTGAACATCTTAATTGTTGTCTTTTCACATTGTCAGTGGGAGAAGGGAGGAAGGTCGGGGGAGGAGGAGAGTTCTGAAGGTGTGGTATGAATTTTTTTCCCCTCTTTTAGGTCTGTTAATAAACTTCTTTATATTCTTTCAAGTTTGGTGCCTGCTTTGCATTTCTCCTAATTCTTATCTCACAGAAGATAATGAGTATTTTGGACCAAACCACTACATGACCCCACAAATGGTGCACCTGGTTCTACAGTGCAGAGGAGCTCCTGTGCCACACATGATCAAACGCTGCCCTGAAAAGACATGATGGAATGTCCACTCGACCTTCCCAGGAACATCATTATTAAAAAAAAATACTGAAGAAAATCAATCGACTTTTGCTTTTTTATTTCCTAAATTGTTGAAATCTCCATTGGAAGCAATCAGGTACATGTGAACTACAGAGAAAGATGAAAATACACATATCTGCAATCCATCTCCTGGCTTACAGAGCAAGGCCTTCAGGGAACACGACAAATCCATACCATCTTTCTAAATGTCAGTTTTGTGCTTTGACCTCTGGCTTAGATATCAGATAAAAGTCATGCATAACCACATAACTAGCAATCATATTAAAACAGATGCTGAAAAGAATAATTTTGTTGATTAAAGTCATAATGAACTTGACAAACATAAAGGTCTCTTCCACATCTACCTTTCCTCACTAAAACAGATCACTGGAGAAGACATTTATTGGGCATGGTTTCTTGATGTTAATTTTACTCTTTTTGATTACATAAAGCCCTTTCTGATAAGAGATATGTGCATTTATAAGTCACTTTCAGATCTAAGGACAAAAAACACTAGCTAAAAATGTTATCATCATCACCACTGGAAAGGATTCAGAAAATGTGAATCTTTTTGTTTGAGAGGAACTTAAAGTATACACTGGGGCTGCAGAACACAGCTTTATACACTAATGTAAAGTCGTTATTGAAAATTTCAACGCAGACCTAATGAAATCATTAGCACTGAGAAATTACACACCTATATTTATCCATACATTTTCTATCTTAGCCGTTCTTAAACTGGACAAATCTTACAGGAGTCGGTCTCCAGAAATAAAGCTCTCCATTTTTCTTATAGTTATCACAGGCAGTAACTATTTACGTATTCAAAAGTCATTTCTCTAGCCAAGAGAAGGCAGTTATGTGTCTCCAGGTCATAGCCCCGGACTGGAAGGTTATGAGAAGACCCTAGAGCCTCGGTGTTACGAAACCACCTAACAAAACTTCACACAGGGCTCACCATCCCCACCCTCCCGGGATTTGACTACAGCTTCCAACACAAGTCTGAGCCCACAGTAGCCTGTCCTCCATGCTGGAGTTTAGCAGCGGATAAACTTAAGAGCCCCTAGTCCACATTGCTTCACTGGCAAGGCTGTAAAGCTGCATGTGCATTACTGACATGGTTGTTTCACCCTACTTTGTTCCTATCAGCACATGATACCATATTTAATATAACTCTAAATTTTGAGTGATTTTCATACAGCACAGATTTAAAAAGTATGAGCAGTGAATTTCAAGCACTTCCACACAGATGGCAATGAAGTGTGAAAAACTATTCCATTTTCCCACAATCAGATAAGAGAGTATAAATGTCAAATAAACTGGAGATTTTCCTCTGAGGAAAAGAAAAATGCAAAAAAAAGTTAGAAAACTATGTCCTGAAGGAGTCCAGCAAGCCCCATTTTTTGCTTGTTATACAGTCATCCTTATTACAAGACAGTGGGTTGATTCACTGGAATATGTCACTCCAAACAACTTTATTTTGCAATCTCTTACTGCCATCTTATGCCATTTTTTGTCACTGCACAATCCATGACATACTAAAAATCGGCAAAGAAATGCATTTTTACATATAGCATTGCCTTTCACCAGTGTTTGTGATCCTATCAGCACATTATCATCTGGCCCTCATTTCTGCACCCCCAATTCTGCAAGGAAATACTGAACGCTGAATTCTCTTTGAAGTTGATGAGAACTGAGAACCCCCAGCACCTCTGAGGATGGTGTTAGAAAGGTTAATAAAAAGCTCTCCCCTTCAAAACTATTTCTTCAGTTGCTCATTGCTTTTCAGATATGTGGCTTGACTCATTTGCAGTTTGACTTCAGAGAGTACAAAGTAAATGAAGAAAGGACTGTAGTTTTCCTTCTGTTAAAAAAAAAAAAAAATCCCTTATAAATGGTGAAACCAGATTCATGGTATACATCTTTTGCACAAAAATAATTTACAGAAGTTGCTGATTTAAACAGCATGAAATGACAGAACACCAAAATGAGTAAGGCACAAGGAGAAATAATGCTCTATAATAAGCAATCGTATTTTGTGCCACATAAACTCCATTTTCGTAACATGGATTGACTTCAACTGTTCCCACCTATTGCAATCCTGTAGCACAATGTTGCAAGACAACTAACACTTGTATTCAATATGTGCTACAATAACTCCTTTTTAACACACTTCAGTGATCACTTTCAAGTACAATACAGTCAAATGAGAGCTGCAAAGTATTTCAATATTTGGCTTTCCCTAACAATGTAGCAATTACTATATCTCAGTAATATATCCACAGGAGAGTCATTTAATGTAGTAGGATCCGACTATTTAAAAGTAAAATTACCTTCTTCTGTGCTCAGTTTCCTGAGAGACTACTATTACCCCAAAAAAAGGACAAGCTGATTTCCCAGTCTCCATTCTGGATTACACATCCAGCTCTGCAGTTTGCAGCAAAGGAAGGACATTGACCTATTTGAACAAGCCCAGAGGAGGGCCATAAAGATGATCAGAGGGACAGAACACCTCTCCTATGAGGAAAGTCTGAGAGCATTGGCATTGCTCAGCCTGGAAAAGACAAGGCTCCAGGAAGACCTTATAGTAGCATTCCAGTGCCTTAAGGGGGCCTACTGGAAAGCTGGAGAGGAGCTTTTTACAAGGGTCTCTAAAGATAGGACAAGCATTAATGGCTTTAAACCAAGAGTAGGTTTGGATTGGATATTATGAAGAAATTTTTTACTGTGAGGATGGAGAGGCACTGGAACAGAGAAGTCGAGAATGTCCCATCTCTAGAAGTGTTCAAGGCCAGGTTGGATGGGGCCCTGAGCAAGCTGGCCTAGTGACGTGTCCCTACCCATGGCAGGGGGTTGGACTACACAATCTTTAAGGTCCCTTCAAACCCAGGCCATTCTATGATTCTATGATTCTATGGCCCTGTTACAACCCTGTGTTCTGGGGCACACTAGAGTGTGGTGAAATCTAAAGTTATAGGTTGCTGCATTCTGCTTACTTGCAAGGAGAAAGAGTAAAGAATCTCACCTTAAAACCTCCCAAAACATGCCAGATTGGTATAAACAGAACCATATGGTTGATCTTGCAATTATCTATTTCCCTTAGTATTTGTATAACTCCCTGCCTTTTTAAAGTTGTGATTCACCATTTCAGGTGCAAAATAGGGTCCCTCCTCTAAAATAGGGATATTACAGTCACACATACTCAAGCTCATTCAAAATATTGGATCTAAACCTAGTTAAAGATCTTATTAATACAAATAGAGGAAGAGTAAATATAGAGAAAATGGCATGGATTAATGTCGCGGGTTCGGTTTGTAACCGGGCGGAAACACCAATTTAGTGTA
>NW_024582091.1:12918196-12931899 GCF_017639235.1 Corvus kubaryi
ATCTCAGCGCAGGTGCTTTTGCTCACGAGTTGAACACTCCACCCCCCATATCTTCATGAAATTACAACAGGATACTCTGATATATCATAGCTTCACAACAGAATTTCAGCTTTAAGCATCTCCTCTCTCTCTTCCCTCAGGTTTTCAGCTCTTCACAGCAGTAAAAGGGTTAATCTCACCTCGGCCTTGCAGCTTTGCAGCTGGAATGTTGAATTTTTCTTATCGAAGTGGAGAGGGGGGAGAGCCGAGCCGCTCCGGCTGCCCACGGCAAGGCAGTGGGGGGGGGTTCCACGGCTGGAACAGGTCCATGGCTTCAGGATGGCCGTGGCCCGGCCCGGCCTGGCCCAAGCAGGGCCTGGCCGGGCCCACTGGGCCCTGCTCGGGCCCTGCAGCCACCTGTCCCAGCGCCGGAAACGAGAGAGAGCTTGGAGGGGGAGTTTGCCTATTCTTAAATGTGGATCACAGAGGTGATCACAACTTTAAGTGGCTTAGAGAATTGTCCATATTCAAACTGGCCAGCTGATAGGTTCTATCAGTTCCCAGAGGAAACTGTAAGCACCCCTTAGCAAGGACGTCCCTTCCGGGACTATGCTTGCTAACCTATGACAATTAACAAGGCCAACCTATTTCTCACTGACAACACCGGTCTCCTGAAAACTGCAGGGAAGTACAGTTAGCAGATATGAGGTCTAGTTACTATTACAATATAACAAAACACTCAACTTTTTAACCCAAATGTAGTATCTTAGAATCATAGAAGACTTTGTTTTAGAAGGGGCCTTTAAAGGCCATCAAGTTCAACCATCACCTCTTGTTCCCATCTTTCCAGCAGGTCCCCTTTAAGTACTGGAATGCTGCTACTGGAGCTTCCTCTTCTCCAAGCTGAACAACCCCAACTGCCTCAGCCTGATATGATATATGTGATACATTTTTACATGCTGAAGGGACAGAGACTATTAAGAGGGGAATTGAACTTCAAGCTTAGTCCACAGACGTAGTACAGAGATCTACAATAAAAGAACTTGCCAGCTTAATTTCAGCACCAAGCAGATACATATTCTAAAGGAAAGCTGATGCATTTCTAAGGCTCAAGAGTATTCTATACGTCCCTAGGTATGCATAAAGTGCCCATGGAAATTTTAGATGAAAACAAAAAGTTTCATAGCACAGAGAAAAATAAAGTTCTCCCTCTATTGCAATTTAAAAAACAAAGCTTTTTGTTTGGGAAAAAAAAGGAAATAACACCCAAGTCTTTTCCTATGTAACTTGCAAGGCTTTGGAACTGATCCTGATTATTTGTTAATTTTAAAAACATTAGTCCCTTAGGGTTACTAATGACAATGGTAGTCTGCTCCATTTCACAGCTACTTCAAAACTCCTTAAAATTTTTTTTAGAAATCGGTCATCTCTACTTCTGAATTAATTTTACACTTAATAGCAGCGTTGCAAATCTCCAGATTCATAGTCCAAGCATGCTCACAAATGTTCTCTTGAGATGCAGCTTTCAGATTATAGACCTCTCTACCAATAGTTAGAACTATTGTCCTGGCACCATCTACTCTGACAGCTCTTCCTCTGCCATCCTTTTTTCTGGCATTTGCCATGTATTGTCCTACTGTCACTGTAGGTCTTATCTGTTCTCATTTTCTCTCTCTGGCATTTAGCCATTTTTTAATTAGGGAGCCTCCAGAGCTCTTCAGAAGCATTTTTATAGGCAACTGCTCCTGTTTACATTTTCTCTTGGCTGATCTTTGAACTGTGATTTGGCTTTTCTCCTGCTGTATCATTTAGATTTCCACTAACACAGTTGCTGTTTCAATTGCAGAGGATATTCTGAAACTATCTCAGACATTCCTGCAAAATTATTGAAATATCATTTCTTTAAATCTCAGGTACTGAGTGATCTACTTTCTGTGTTTAGTTACTCACTTCCAAGTCATGCTGCACTACTTCTCTTCCAAACCTTGGTGAATCTTCTGCACCATTGGGTAATAGTCTGAACGCTACTTTAAGTCTTTAATACTCTGCTTAACTTTTCTGAGGGAACAGCGTTAGGGTTTCCAGGACAACATTTTCTGAGGAAGGACATAAAGAAGAGGTTGGTAACACAGCAAATTTAGCCCTCCAGAGAATTCAAGAAATGTGGGTAAAATCTGTAAAAGGTAAAGAAGAAGATGAAAAACACATCAGTTGGATTGAGTAGAGTGAGCTGGGAAATGGAGGGAAGCAAAACCTAGAGGATAGAGAATATCCAGGGTCTTCAAAAGTGAGAATTTGAACTCTCATCATGGAAAATCTGAGGGGTAATAAATGACAGCTTGCAAAAACAGAGCAAGAACATAACTTTCTGTTGCCTTTTCCAGTAAATTCTAACATGGAGAAAAAAGTGTTGGCACAAAAGTTAGGAAGACATTTCTAACACCATTCCATTTACTCTTTTAAGGTTGTCACTGTGTCGCTACCTGTTCTAACTTTCATCTCCCTAAGTACATAAAAGCAAATGCAGCCTTCTGCTGTCAGTCGCCATGGTCTGAGCCTCCCACCTCTGCTTCTGTTTTGCATCCAAATTTGCAGACCATATTTCAGCTAATATCTGAATTGTTACACCTCCCAAAGCTATTCTCACATCTCTTTCTTTCATCATTTACAGCTTGATCTCTGGATGTGTATATTTTTTTAAAGTATCTGTTACATGCAACTTTACACATAATTAACAGTAATCCTAAATTATTATGAAGATCCATAACAAAACTAAAGTTACATCTTATTTCAAATATTTAAAAGAGGCAATGCCATGTACTGACTATTTTTTCTTTTAGAAAAGATGAAGATCACCCAGTGACTGGCCTAGATTTAAAGCAATCCGTTCTTTACCTTTTTCCTCCACCAACTGTGCAATAGAAAGATCTCATCTGAAAGATGAGAAAGAAAGAAAGACTAAGGAAAGGAAATCTTCAGCCTGTGTACAGTCAAAATATGGATTTCCTTGATACAGGTGATTCAAATTTTGGGGTCAAATCTAATAATGCGCGCCTGGATAATTTAATGAAAGCTAACAGTTGTTGCATACCATACCCAATTAATTTTGTGCTTCAAGACATGAAACTGTAAGTTTCCCTCCTGAAAAAGAAGCTGCTTTTTCTCTGTGTCATGGTAATGTGACAGTGTAGTTCAAGTTCAGTAGTTCAGGTTCAGTATCATTAAATAAATAAATAACAAAAAAGATAAGGAGTATTTCTTAAGTTTTTAAAAAATATTTCCCAATTCAAGCTTGGATAAACAAATTTAAGCATTGATTTTTAAAATTTATCTATTTTCCATTGTGTAATTTCCATTACATTAGAAGAATAGGACTGATAGAAGCTGTCCTGGGGAAAAAACAGCCCTGGGCCCAGACCCTTCAGAGTTTAAGGCTTGTTGGCAAACCAGAGTATACGCATCAGCAAAGAACAGGATCTAGAAACTGAGTGCCAAGAAGAAATCTATTTGGGATAAAATCTCCTTTCCTTTGCATTTTGAAACTGGGACAAAGGTCTCTGCAACCAGCTGTGAGAGAGGGAAGTCACAGAGATGGTGCAGAAGGAACCTTCACTGATATTAAGGACTTGTGCTTGTGGAAAGAGAGAGACTGTGGACTTCAGTGTCTCCTCCTTGATGCTGATTATAATTAAGTGCTGAATCAGTGCATTCCTTGAATCAAAAGGCCATAGGCAAACAAGAGACAGTGAGGACAGATAAGGATGTGCAAAAAAACTGTAATATCAGATGTTGTTTCTAGAAGTGGGTAGCCTAAAATCTGCCAAGGACTGCTTGTAAAAGAATAGATTTGTTAATTTCCAGCCTCTTCTAGTCTGCATTTTCTGTTAATACAGGTGGCATATAATGTCATCATTTTTCATCAGTCAGAATAATCACTCAATAAAGATCTGCCCAAGAACATCAGGAGGTGCTCCATAATATGAAATCTTTCCATCAAGACAACAGAGTCTTCAAAAAGTTTGGTAAGCTCACTTCTAAACTTTTGAAAGCTGTGTGGCCTTTTACAGAGGTCAGGGCACAGGAATTACTTTTTTTTCTTAATTTCCAACATTCCATAATTCTCTTCAATTTTATGATTGCCTCCACAAAGCTTCTTTAAAGTGTTCCTGTTGAACATATAATTGCTATAACTGTCAGGTTCTTGGTGGTGAAATTATCAAGACTTAGTGCCTTGCTAAAAAGGAGTATTTGTGGGAAATTAACACCCAGATGTTTAGCAGCACTTTTATACGAGAAGCATACATGTGTGTTCATTCACAGTTATCGTGAACTCCTAACAAAATATAAAATTATAGACTGGAAAAAATATATGTTCTTTCCTTCAGAATTTACAAAATCTCAGATATCATTTTAAATAAATTGTATTAAGATTATTAGGCATATAAATTTTAATGAAGAGTTTACTATAAGCCACTATCTTAAAATTACATTTTAATTATCATGTTCTGTAGGACTGTCTTCAACTTATGATTTTATTTTAATTTATTTTTTAAATATTACTTCTTTTGAAACATACATTTTTGGCAAAGATTTATTTCTTGCAGAGAATAAATCCTTGCAAATGGAATACTGAAAACTACTTCAAGGAGCCACTTAGCCTTTCTGTAATGTTCATGCCTTTGAACAGACTGTGACTTTTTACAATTTTAAGTGCTGCTGAGCACAGAACATAAGACATTTCAGTGATGTCTACCAGAGAGAACAGATTTAAATCTTAGTTCCACTTGTCTTAAACCTTTCTCTCTGACAGCATTATTAATGTCAGTATGTTCCATGATTTAGGGTTTCATTCAGTCATGACTGGAGACAACCAGTCTCTTAACTGATTTCAGTAGCAACTGTATTAAGTTCTTTACAGTTTTACAGGAACGGACAAGAATGATGTAACTACTTCTTTTTTGTACTGTGGGCTTTCACTCAGTAGATTAAATCAACACCAACAGCTAACTACAATCATAGAACAAGATAATTGCTCACATTATATGTTAAAGTTCACTTTGAAAAGCAGAGTAAAGAAATCTCCACTTATATTAACGGGACCAATTTAAAACTAGAAAAAGTCAGATTACATCTGCACTTAGCTTGAGACAGTAGTTTTGTATGGAGTTACCTCCAAAACAAATTATCTTGTCAAATCACTACTTAGGAGGAAGCCTGTTTAAAGGAAAGTAAAAATGTGATGAATCTGTTCATATTTTCCAGCAATACAGCCACTTCCTCTACTCTGGCTGCATATTCTGGAGTGTGTCTTCCAGCAAGTGACATCCAGAGCAGAGACTCATGGACTGACATCCTGAGCTACAAAAATCATTAATAGCCCTTGGAAATTCTGGAGGCACAGCCAAAGTCAGAGGACTGGAGGCATTTTCATTTCTCTGTAGACTTTTGTATGTTGTAAAAGGAAAACCTCACCAGCCTCAACTCCTGTGAGCCTTAGTATGTTCCTCTCAAGCCTCAGCAAGTCTGTTTTTCTCATTAGTTCATGAGGCGAAAAAAGCTTCCCAAGGACACAGGTGTCCTTAATATAGGAGATTTCACAGAAATCATCTAAGTTCTACATTGGCTCCATCTTATCCAGTAAATTTTTATCTTGAAAATAAAACACCAACAGGGACAGCGCTACTAGTGTTGGTCTCTTTTTCTTCTATGTTTCCTGTTAAAAGATAACAGATACTCAAGTAAAAGTTTAGAACTCTTTGGTGTTCGTTGTTAAGAATTCAGTAATTTAGAATTCTGACCAAAAAAGACTTTAAATTTTGAAGGATTATTTTCCATCTGTTTGGCTCTAACCTTCTTAATTTTGAGTTTTGTATGGCTCTGAAAAGGTAACGAACCAGGCTTACATGGGATATTTATTTGCCCTACAGAGTGACTGTCAGTGCCATGTAAGAAGTGAGTGACAGACTGATTTTGCATAAAAACATTGCAAGGAATAACCAAGTATGCATGAGTACAGCACAGGGCCTCCACTCATTAAATGTTTTGTAGCACGCTAAGTCAAGAGCTGCGACACATGAACACAGAAGGACATCAGTCAACATCGCTACTGCAAATTGTCCTCTCACAAAAATAGCATTTGGCAGCAGCTGTAACAGATTTCCTCATCAGACACATTCCAAACCTTAAAAATCTTACCTCACTAAACAAATCCAGCTCCATTGCTAAAAGTCATAATCAATGTAGCATTTCACTGCTACCATACAGAAATAGATCCAAACATAAAACCATCTGTTTCCTAAGGAAAAAACCAAATCCCACACACAATTTAGCACCGTCTCTATTTCTTCACAGTCTGCAGTTAAGTTTTCAATTTCTTAATTCAACGATAAGTTAGCAGAATGATATTCACAATTAAATTAGCTTTTCCAACTCTAAAACAACAGGTTAATCCACCATTTTCAAACATGCCTCCTACTCAAAATGTAAGTCAGGAAAAGCTTATTATCTGTAGATTTGTCTCTATGTTCAAATTCTGAGTGACAGACTCTCTCAATACACATAAACTTAAGCTTTGCAATGTATCTTTAAAGAGTGCAAAGCAGAAATGTGGCTATAGTAATTAAATTATCCCTAGTGTATGATGTTCTTATAAGTGCATGCTAACCACTCAGTAACATTTGACCTTGTTTCACAGAAAAGTCTTTTTCCATAGATCAGTTTGCATTTCAGGTAATTTTATATTTGGCCTTACAAAGATCTTTTGGGATTTATCCAATTAAGCTCTTAAATATGATACCTTTATGCATTATTTCTACAAGACACACTGTGTTCCCCAAAGTTTAAAGATCACACAGCACTGAATTTTAAAGTAACACTTATGAGATTTCATTGCATATCTACATATTGAGTATAAATACTGCAACAGATTTTGTTTGATATGGGCTGTCTCATAAAAAGGTAAATAATTTTTAATCAGTGGTTAAATCAGAATTATCTTGAATATGAAAAAAAAAATAGAGAGTACACAATTTGGCTTCATTACATTATCCAAGAGTTCTTTAAAAGCTTTCTTAACAATTTCTTGATAAGCACCATTCAATACTTAGAGTATGTCAATTGATACTATTACATATTTAAGTAATTCCTCTATAAACATCTTGGCTAAACAAAAACAAAATGACAACAAAAAAAAAGTAAGTACAGCTGTGACAGACTACTTTCCAAAGCACTTAACTCTCCGTTTAAAGAAAGAATTTATTTCTGAGGAATATACATTTATAATTTCCTCTGTACTCATTTTCCTTTTTGTATTTTGTTTCTTAAAGTCAGCAGTGCCCAGAATTTATTCATGCAAGCTCTCAAATTGATTTATTTTAAGTGCCTAGGCACTGATATTTTTGGATTCTGTTACAAGCTTCTTCCTTGTCTTGTCATATAACTTTGATCAAAGTCAGTTGCACTCAAAGTTTTAGGAGTCTCTACTTCTGGTTGTTCCTGCTGAGAAACATGGAGTGTCATCTCCAGAGGTAATGAATACCTAAGAGCTTCAATCTGTTTCATTTGAAGCTTTAAGTGTTCAGCAAATATGGAGAGAAAACTAGATTCAAAGGCAGAAGACTCCAAAAGTCATGAAGCATGCAGAAGTCACTGATACCTCTTAAGGAAGATGTGATAATAATGACGAGAAAGCAAATTTGTACAGAAGCTGTATAATGACAGGACGTGAGGCATACACCACACCAAGCAGAGTAATGAAGGGGGAAAAAGACAGGGCTTCAACTCCCTCAATATTTCTGCTTCCTGGCACCTCCAAAGGATCTTCATCTGAGTTGTAAAATCAGATCTTGATATCTTTGCATGTCATGTTTTTATCTAGGAGGAGAGTATAGCAATATTTATCTGTATCATGTAACACAGACTTTCCAATATTTGCAACATGAATTCTGAAGCCTGAAAGACCTTGTATAAAGATACAGTACCATTCCAACCTCTATGCTAGATTACAGTTTTCAGGTAATCAAAACACAATGTACCACAAATGTAAACAGTGGTGACATATCCTGAGTCCTTCCCAAAAATCTTCACACAAACAAGACCAGACATAGAGAGCTCATCACTGAGCTACTCATTTCATAGTCACTCCAACTGGCTGAAGAACTGGGCTGAGAAACATCTCATGAATTTCAGCAAGGGGAAACACCAAAACCTGCACTGGGGGAGAAACAACGCTGTGCACCAGTGCACGCTGGGGCTTCAGTGGCTGGAAAGCAGAAAAGGACAACAGGTGGATCACGCACCCACATGGCAAAGCAGGCCAGCTGCATCCTGGGCGGGATTAGGGGAAGCATCGCCACCACGTCAGGGGAGGCGATCCTTCCCCTTTGCTCAGTAGTGGCGAGGCACACCTGGAATGTTTTCTGGATTCCCCAATACAAGGAAGATATGGACATACTGGAGAGAGTGCAACAAAAGGCCATGAAGATGATGAAGGGACTGGGACATGTCTCCTGTGAGGAAGGGCTGACAGAGCTGGAACTACAGCCTGGAGAAAGATCAGGGAATCAGGGAGATCTTATCAGTCTATATATAAACGCCTGATGGATGGAAGACAAGGAAGCCAGACTGTCTTCAGTGCTGCCCCGTGACAGGACACAACGGACACAGATTAAAACACATGACACTCCAGGTGAACATAAAACCCCTATACTTTGAGTATGGTCAAACAGTGACTTGGGTTGCTCACAGAGGTTCTGGAGTCTCCATCCTTTGAAATACTAAAAATGCAACTGGACATGGACCTAGGCAGCCTGCTCTGGCTGACCCTGCTTGGGCCAGGGCGTGGACCTTGTCATCTTGTCCTGGCCTTGGTCACTTTCACGGCTGGGTGCCACCCTCGGACACTGCCATGGCAGAGCCTGCTCGGTGACGGGCGGAGGGACTTCCCAGGGAACCAGCGACAGGATAGGATATAGTCTTAAGCTGCACCAGGGAGGTTTAGGTTGGACATTAGTAAGAATTTCTGCATAGAAAGGGTGATTATAAATCAGAAGGGACTCCGAAGGTTCAGGGAGATGGGGGAGTCGCCATCCCGGGAGGCGTTTTAGGAAAGACTGGACGTGGCACTCTGTGCCATGGTTTAGTGGACAGGGTGCTGTACGGTCATAGGTTGCACTCGATGATCCCAGAGGTCTTTTCCAACCTTAACGACGCCGTGCCTCTGTGAGCGCCGGGCCGCTGCCGATCCCGGCGGCAGCGGCCGGCTCCGGGCCCGCGCGGCGGCTGGCGGGAGCGGGAGGGCGCTGTGACGTGGCGCCCCAGGGTTGCCATGGTGCCGTGAGGGGCCGCCATAGCCACAGCCATGGCGCCGCCCGCGCCGCCGCCCTCACGCGTCTTCGCCGAGCTCGACCTGGCCCCGGCCCCGGCCCCAGAGGGACGCGCCGGGCTCGCGGCGCTGCCCGGGCGGGAGGTGCATGTGAGCGGCAGCGCGGAGCTGAGCGCCCGCCCGGACCGGGCGCGGGTGTCTCTGCGGCTCGGCAGCCGCAAGGAGGCGGCCGTGGCGGCGCGGAGCAGCGTGTCCCGCCGGCTGCAGTACATCGCCCACAGTGCCCGCCTGCGCGGAGTCCCGGTGAGCTCCGCCGCCCGGGGCCTGCTGAGGCGTCCCCCCGAGGGAGGGCGAGGAGGGCAGCGGGCGGGCAGTTCCCGGTCCCCGGGGCAGTTCCCGGTCTCCGGGGCCTCCCAGGTCCCGCTCGGCAGCCGGCGGGGTGCGGTGCCGTCCCGCCGGGGCGGCCTTGAGGAAAGGGGCCCGCGGAGGGCCTTGGTGCCGACGGGAAGCAGGGGAGCGAAAGGTTTGGAGCTCTCCGCCCTCTCCCTCGGGAACCGCGGGGCGCTGCTGCGAAAGCCTGCCTGTCTTTGGAAGGCTGCAGCCATGCCCGCCTCAGGGGAAAACATGAAATGTCGCTACCCGGGCTTTCCAACAGGTTTCTTTTTTAGCACGTGAAAGCCATCCTGCTTCGACTCCCACGGTGGTGGAGTCGCCGTCCCTGGAGGCGTTTAAGGAAAGGCCGGAGGTGGCACTCAGTGCCGTGGTCTAGTTGACACGGTGGTGTTCGGTCATAGGTTGCACTCGATGATCCCAGAGGTCTTTTCCAACCTAATTATGTGATTTGGTCGTGTAATACAGCATTCGCACGTGCATGCAGATGAAACCGATAAAGTTGTACACAGCGACATAACCTGTATCTGTGTCAGAGTAACTATGTGATTACCAGAGCTCAGCAACAAATACATACAGAACTCTTTCCCTCTTTCTTGTTTCACTTAAGTAGAGGGGTTCTGAAAAACATGGAATATCATCACGATAGCTGAATTGACAGAAGCCCCTTGGGGACCCAAAAAGTTCCTTTACCACAGTAAGTTTTTTAGCCTCAGGAAGTAATTTTGCAACAATGAAAAAAGCATAGTCTTGCGTTTAAAGCTTTGTCCAAACAGTAAACGCTCCATAAGGGTGATATTTGTCCTAACAATTGTGCTGATTATGTTTTTGGATTTCACAAAAGAGTTTTGGACGGTGTTCTACACATAGGGCCCTTAAAAACAGGAAAAACAACCCTGATCTTTTAGGAATAAGCAGTTGCTTTCGAAAGTTACCTGTTATTGAAGTTCCCTAGGAAGTTTGTGCCTTTTGAGTGTGTTCAGAGATAAGCTGGGGAAAAAGGGAGATGATAGAGTCTGCTGTGAACACCAGATTATTCAGTGGAGTAAAAAAGAATTGCAGAAGGGTTTCCTGATACTGCATGATGTTACAGTGCAAGTCAGTGTTAGTAAATGCAAAGTAAGAGAGTAAGTTACTCAGCCTAAACAGTGATGTGCCCACAGTGAAATTGCATGCCCACATTTCAGGTGCTGCCTGCTTTTGGAGATAAACACTGGCTCCAACTTTTCATTTCCCCAAAATAGTATTACCTGTTTTCTTTTTAAACTGTTATGCTGTCGCTGTAGTATTTATACAAATTGTTCAGGAATAAAGAAGGCAATAAAAAAGACTGCTTAGCCCCTGAAAAAGCTCATATTGCAGCTCTGGGACTAGATGGGAAGGAGACACGGAGGCTCCTCTGGGCTAGGTATGTGATCATGGCTAGGTGCATGTCTGTCACAGGCAGCATTTGTCATGGGTTCCATTGCCATCAGGATGACTTGTTCCGCCAAAACTGGTGCATTTTTATACAGGATTACAGGTTGAATGTCTTCAGATTCTATTAAGGGAGTTAACAGAAGTTTAAAGATAGCAATTCATCATGCCTTCATTTTTATTAGTAGACAAAATGATAAACTTTGTACCTACCATCATGGTGAGCTATCCAATTATGGGGCATTTTCATCCAGACTGTAAATAAATAGCTCTTCAGAGTGTGGCTAGATTTGAAAAGATAGTTGCAGATATTTACCTTACAGTGAATCTGAACAACTGACTTCCAGTTTTGACTTGAGACTGATTGAATTGGGATAGCCTGGAGCATCCAGCACGTGGTGGATGGCACACAGTAGGAGTAGGCAGGGTGTTAATTAGGTGAGTGTGCTTTAGAGGGGCCATGTGCACCACTCCGGGATGGAAAAAATAATTGCAAACTGAAGTATGACTTGGACAAACAAGTGGTTTTATTTGGGTTTATACAGCCAGGTTCAGAAATGTAATGTGAGCAGGCAAGCAGGATGGAGAGTGGGCTGTTTTTACAATGTGAGAGCATTCAGTGTCTTATTATAGTTACAATAATTTCACGGTAATCTTTTTCTGTTTCAGAGATGCTGTGTGTTGGAGAATGGAAATGTTCTTTCTATTTAGTTTAGAGACTGTGAAATGCTGCTTGAGTTGTGGGTTTCTCAGTGTTAGCAAAGTGTTAGCTCTAGGGAGCTCTGAGAAAAACAACATGAAGTTGGGGGTTTTTTTCAGAGTAGTTCCCCACGGTATAATTTTTAGTGCTTTGTTCCATCCAGTTTTAAATCACTCTACTGCTGGAGCTTTTATTTGCCTTGCAGCTTTTCCACTAACAACTCTCACTGCTGGCAATTTGTTCTTAACTGCGTTTGCTAACTTCACTTGTAGCTAATACCATTCTAGACAATTGTAAAATTAATCTCTCTTCACAATCTCCGTATGGTTCTCGTCGTTGCAAGCTTATCTAAGGCCTCTTTAGAAATCATCTGACTATGCTATATATTTATTTTTAATTGATCCACAGAACAATTTCCTTAACCCTTATTGTTGCTATAGTAGGAAGTCTGTGAGATCCGAAGTGCATAACCTTTGCAGCAGCAGGAGCTTGCATTAGCAGTTTGTCAGGATGCCTGGGGGCAGAACCTGATTTCCATATACATTTACACAGGATTTTAATCAGAAAGAGATGCACATAGTGGCATTTATTTATAGAGTGCTGTAAGTATATGCAGCACTTCAGAGCACAGAATGTGGTTTCCCCATTGATTTTACTTTCCCTGCAGCCTTCAAAGCAATCTCTCTTAATCAGCCCAGCCGTTCAAAAGTAACATTTTCTTCTCTTTCTCTAGAAGCAAACTGATTTTATATTTGCCACCTATGATTTATTTGGGGAGTGGTGTGGAGATGACACTTGTTTCCTTTAATGGCTATATCTAACAATTGGCATCGGCCACCTTGTTTAAAATAACTGTGATAATATTTGTTGTACCTGTCAGAGTGTTATTGAATGAAACAAAATAGCAAACTATACCTGGTAGCTCTGGGCTAGAGATTGTCTGTACTGGGATATATCCTTGGATTTATGTACAATATTCTCCATATTTCAAAACTTATTCAGGAGTCACAGTTATGTATGCACATCCATACAGTCAGTTAAAGAAAGGTTTTAAAGTTTGCTCACTCAGTTGCAAAGCCTTCCAATGTCAATATGTCCCTGAATGAAGGTAAAAACCTTTGTAAGGCATCACTTTTTTATATTACCATGTATTTAAAGAAATACCTTCAAAGTACCCTGCATTTGCTGAGTACAAATCTGCTTTTTGTCTTTCTTCTAATAACTGTTACATATACTTCTGTTATTTCTTCATTAGGCAGCAGAAACTTTTTCACCATAGGTTTTTGGGTTATCATTCTGTAATCACATGCCAAACAGACCAGACAGAGTGGGGGGATGAGAGGCTGGAGCACAGCTACCCAATCCCAGAAGGTGCTCACCATCCTTAACTGTCTGGAGACACTGTGGATGACTGTCAGGAGACAGGAGCATAAATCAAGGCTCTCATTAACCATTTCCATAGTGCTAAGAACAAAAATGCCATGATCAGATGGAAGAAGCTAACTCTTTTGATTGTACAGATATTTTTATTTTTCATAAGGTCAAGTTATACTGCATATATCAGTTCAAATGTACAAGTAGATTTTAGGAGACATTTTCAAGTATCTCCAGATATTTTTTTATTTACAGTTACACATATCAGCATAGCTTCCCCAACGGGCATTAGTGTACATTCCAAACTATAAACACTTTCCCTTGCTAAGGCTTGGCTTGTGTGTCATAAAAAGGTCTCACAGTTTTGTTCAGTCATTAACTGGGAGCAGAACACATAATTTTATGTGCAGATTGGCTGTTCTCTTAGTGTGTTGTTACATACTTGCCTCCTTGAAGTGTGCTTTTGCTAACTTACTGTTCCAGTTTGGGCAAATTTAGAAATATATCCTCTGAGAGAAGGCA
>NW_024582091.1:12931909-13063144 GCF_017639235.1 Corvus kubaryi
TGTTCCAGTTTGGGCAAATTTAGAAATATATCCTCTGAGAGAAGGCACAACCACCCCTCCCCCACCAGGTTCGGGAAAAAATAAATTTTCCTCGAAGGAAAGTGAAGAAGATAAAACTATTTATTTAACAAACACATGGGAAGGAAAATAATGTTAGATGGTAAAATCTTTCGCGGTAGAGGAAAAAACCTGGGAAAGTGTTCGAGTCCTCCCTTTGGTCTCCTCGGAGCTGGGGCTTGGGCCGGGGCCAGGCCCTCTGTGCCCGGTGGAAAGTCCTCCCAATGTGCTCTGATGTTACAGCAATCAAGCAGTCCAGTAGAAAAGGGGAAAAATCCGGAATTCCAGAGAAGGAAATCCAAAGTCCAACTCTCAGTCTCTCTCCAGAGAACAAGAAGAAGAAAAAACTGGCCAAAAACTGACTGGAAAAAAAACAAGCCGGGTGCTTCCTCCCTCCCCTGCCCCAGCTAGGGAAAAAAAAAAAAAAAACCTGCTATCTTTTTGTAACCTTGAACGAGCTGCAAACTGCTTTGAGAAAGTTTTGCTCAGTTTTTTCCTTCCCCCTTTCAGGCTCAGTTTAGAGGCATAGAAAGGCACAAAAATTAATTTCTGGGCATAGGCAGCGATATGGGATACACATCATAAGGTCACCCCAAGACACTTACCCATTTATTTTTTGCCTTGTTCTCTTCTGGGGAAAAGAGCAGTCATTCCTATAAACAGTCGGTGTCATGAGGGTGGGCACAGTGGTCCTGTGGCGAAGACATTGTTCAGAAGTAGCAGATAGGAGAAAGGGCTATATAAGGTTGTGTTCAGTTGAAAAGAGTGAAAATATAAAGCAAAGCACATTTCTAGACTTGGTGTTACAAGCTCGATGGGATATTGACTATCTTTTTCATCTGTGTTTATTTTAGAGTGCCTGCAGCAGTGATGTGATGCCACATAGAAAATAGGCTTTATAAGCAGAATTCAAGTGTGATTCTGTTAAGGGTTCTTCAATGGCTTCTGGGGTAATTGAGTTACCAATGTTGTTATATTCATTTAATTTTTTACTGTGATTCTTGGCCCACAGATTTAGAAAATGGAGAAAGTTATTCCAGATGTCCAGAACATCTGACACATCATAAGTGCAGCTTTCCCTAAGTCACAGTGAAAACTGTTTCTTCTGTGGCTGTTGTAATCAAATTGGTATTTCTTCAGACAAAATATGAATAGTAGACATAAACAGTAGGGAAGAAAGATTTTTGCTTTTGAACTAATCTCAGTCTTGATTCCAATTTAAAATCCTGTTGCCTCCCACCTGTCTTTTCCATATCTTTGTCTGAACACAGTCACAAATGGAAGCGAAGTATCGAACAGAAAATGTATCACAGAAGGCCACCTTGTTATGACTTCAGCAATTATTTCATCCATTTATCTTCAGTAACACATACAGCTACTGTCAAATTTGGTGGGATTAAAATTAGCTGTGAAGGAAATATTGTAATACATGGTACAAAATTATCTTTCACTCCATAATATTGATCTTGCCATAGCACCTGGTGCCACAGGATGGCAGTGTCCTTAAATACACAGGAACCTTGGGAGGGCACAGCCAAATTCCAAGGCTTGGATCTGCTCAGCAGGAAAGGGAACCTGTTTTTAAAAAGGATTAGGGAGAGGGGACAGGGGGAAACAAATGCCTTTTTTCTATCTTTACAGCTGTGTTACAGCACAGTTATTTCTGTAAGGTGCAAGTTGTAGAAGTTTGTGTTTTCTGCGTGGTAATTTCTGTAAGATATGCGAGACCTCTGGGAAAAAAAATCTTCCTTGTCAATTGTAATTGGATTCTATCATAAATCGTAAGATTAGCGCCATTTTGTAAATTAAATGAGCTGTTGGTGCTAGACTGTTTTGATCACTCTTTAGCAAACCACAGCCAGCCACATAAAAGAAAAAAATACAGCTTTTATGGACTACTGGTCCTTATTAATCCTTACCCTTACTAGAAAAGATTATCTGAAAATATCTAAAAATAGGACTGTTGTGCTTGAATTTGAGCACTACCAATCAATCATGTTACAAACTTTGAAATTTCAATTTTTTGTAGACTGCTGTGCAGTGGTAATAAAACCATATAATGTTTTAAAAGGAAAATGCTTCTCATGGTTAATGTCATAAACTTATGCATGCAGGCATGCTACATGATAAACTTGAAGATTTGAGCATCTGTAGGAAGTATTCTGACACAAAGCATCTTTTGAAATGTGCCAACATTGCAGGCAAATATTTCCTATGCAATTAAATTTAGTAAATAAAACTTCTTCAGTATCTGGAAGGCTGAGTATCTGCTTTACTACAGCTCCTGGGTGTTACATGCAAAGTTACAATTAAACTGTAGGCTGTGCTTTTTGCTATGTTAGAGTAATTTTACAATAAATTGTTCCTTCAAACTGTTTACTGCAGAGCAAAATGGGTGATAGAAACATGACTGTTAGACCACTAGCAAGCTGATCAAATATTCACATGTAACTGCAGTTATTCTGTATCTTCACAAGTTCAGTACCTTATTTATAAGTCCTACAGGATTTGCTAGTGCTCTGTGCAGCCATTCTGTTGATCAGTGCAACTGCTGTTGATACAGAGGTATCACTGGTGGAACAGCCTTTTTCAAGGGTTACCATTATGCCAGAATAATAGCTGTTCAGTCATTGTTCGTATGACCTTGCCACAAGCTGCTGCTGCTAAAATACCTTAAAATAGGGGCCTAAAAAGCACTTCTCACATACTAACTTTCTAAAAACAATTGAAGCTTCTAGATTTTTTGTACCAGGTGAATTTACAGGTACACACTAATATACACAGCTTCTACCTAGCAGCCACTTTTATGACCTACTTGTTCTCTTCAAGGGAAATGCAGCAAAATTACATTATAGAGCTACTCTGTAACTGACTTAGAATAATGCAAGAAGTCTTTAACATCCAGCTAGTTTTTAACTGAAGGTATTTGCATGGAAAATTCAAAATTTCTGTTGCAAAGTCATAAGTAATATGCCAAAATAGTTCAGCTTTTATAGGACACCATGTACATACAGCAGTGCTTAATTTCTGTCTTTTAAGATTATATTCCTCTACTTTGTTTTAGGAAGAAAATATGACTGTAACAGAAGATTTTAGTAGAGTAGAAAATACTTACCAAATGGAAGCAGAGGTATGTATTCAACCTAACCAAAAATAAAAATAAAATAAAAAGCTAAGAAATGTGTCAAGGACCTGTAAAAATTTGCAGACTATCTTTTCTTAGACCAAAGAGCATAAGGGCAGCATAGTCCAAAAAAACTATTTAATGACTACAGTTTATAGCAGAGTTCAGCTGCAGTCTTCTGTGTGTGCAGAACTTGTTTTCTTCTCAGATGAATGCTTTTTAAAAGTTACCTGATGCTACAGACTGGCATATTTGGTTCTGGGGCAATGTGAGCAGACCAACAATTCTGAACTCTCCTTCACCCACAGGCCTTCCTGCCCTCTGCTTCTTGCAAGGAGTTGGTAAGTTCAGAAAGCTGCCCCAGTTAATAACATTTTTTTTTCCCCAGGTCAGCTTTTATTTTTTTCATTATTTTAGCTCCTTGAACTGGGAGCAAATGCAAGATCTGCTTAGGCCACAGTTGCACAGGACCTGGATTTGTGTCTGTTCTATACAACTCTGCCATCAGCTTGCTTTAGGTAAAGCAAAGTTCATTGTTTCCTGGGTAATTGGCTCAGAATTCCGCAGGTAAAAACTGCTCTGTGAAATGCAGATATGGGAATAATCCCATTTAGTGTCTGCTAAAGGAAGTATATTTTCTTGCCCATTCATGCCATAGTAGCAAATAAATGCTGTGCTTGAAACATTCACTGAGGGAAATTATGTGTGTTTAGCTAATGTATTTTTTTAGAACATAAAACTTTAATCACTACCCAGCAACTTTAGAGATTCTTACAAAGTAAACCTGGAAGCCTGCATTAAAATGATAGCTGTTTTACAGAGCTGTGGTTTACAGTCCTCTTAAACAGGTTCAGCCTCCTTAGTTTGCTTGCTTTAAGTCACATTCTCATCTAAATAACACCAATAAATACAGAAATGATTGAGAATTTGGAGAACAAAGTTTGGATTTTAAAATGGTGTGCATCAGTGTCATGTTCTGAATGATTTTAACTTCCTCATGGAGACACCTGCTACCTTGAGAGCTAAAATCACCCTCTTTTTTAGATGACCTGTACTTAAAAATTAATAAAACTCTATTATTAATTATTATATGAATTATCTTTTAGGCTACAGACAAGCTTAGGCTTACAACTTCAGTCTTAAGTGGTAACTTAACCAATTATCTCTCTTCTGCTATTAGGTTTTATACAACAAGGATTATATGTGGAACGCTAATTGCTTGGATTTAGTGTTCACTTGTAAGCAGCTTGGACCAGCTTTAATTGCTGTTCCAGAGTTGTGTGGTTGCAGTTCCGGGGGTCGGAACTGGAAGAATCCAGCCACAGTGCTGCTGTTTTGGCTGCCCTGCACACTGAGGTAGCAGTGTGGCCACTCTTTATGCAGAGCTTAGTTTCTCCTTGCATTCCCTTTACATATATCCTTGTTTCATTAGTGCAGCTTCATAAACCAATGAAGTTCCATTGACCAGCATGTTTGCCTACTGTAGCAATATAAATGAATTTAAAAGGCACTTTCACTCACTTCTCTATTAAAGAGTTTGCCATTATATCTGTGTTATACTTAAAGTCTTGGAAGTCATGTGTTACTTCGTTCTATAAACTCTTTACCATTTGTCTACTGTCAAGAATTTTTAGAAGACTGAAGAATTCACAGGCAAATAGCTATTTTAAAGTATTATGAAGAATTCAAGACACTTTCAACTTAACGAGATAATTTTAATTCATGCTATAACAAAGGAATATATGCAGAAGAATAAAGTTGTGTATAAGATCACAAAGCTCTATAATATCTTTATCGTAACAGTTCACTTACTGCATGATGTTCTGTTGTGGTTTGATGTTGGCTAAGGCACCCACGGAAAAAAATCATCTATTTATTTTCCTCTGCTATAGCTGAGCAGAGGAGGGGAACTAAAAACTTAATTTTCATGAGTCAAGGATTATTGAAAAAAATTCTTTAAGGTAAAACAGGTTCAAAATTTAAACAGTATAAAGAAGATTTATTATTAACAGAATTAAAAGTAAAAAAGGTAATGAGAACTAAAGCAAACCTTCAGAACACCTTTCTTTCCCCGTCCCTCCCTCTTTCCACCGACCCCACAAGGAAACAAAACATGGGGTTTTGGTCAGTATTTCACTTCTTAAAAATCTTCAGTATGCTTAAGCAAAGAATTTCTTCTTCTGTGCTGTGGGATCCTTCCCACAGGAGATAGTTCTCTGCGAACCTTCCTAGTGTGGTTTTAACTTCCACAAGCAGCAGTCCTGCCCCAACCTGCTGCAGCGTGAGTCCCTCCCACAGGCCAAGCAGTCCTCCCAGAACTGCCTAGCAGGGCTCACTTTAGTTCATGGGGTTTAGTCTTTTAAGGATGAGCTGTTCTAGTTTGGAAGCGAAGGCTCTCTTCCTCTAGCTCTAAAAGCAAGGGTCATCTCTCTCTGTTTGAGTTCCTCACTAGATTACAGCTTTTCAGTATCCATGCGCTCCAGCGTGAGTACTCTTCCTCATGGGCTGCACATGGATCTCTGCACCCCCCTGTGCTCCTCATGAATTACAGGGAAAGAGTTTGTTGTATTATAGTCCTCACCACGGCTTGCAGGAGAATCTCAGCTCTGGCACTTGGAGCAGTTCTTCCCTCTCCTTTTCTTTCACTGACCTTGGTGCCACCATGTTGGTTCTCCTCACGTGTCCTCACTTTTCCTTTTTCCCCTGACTTGGAAGAAAGTTGGTGTCTGCAAGTTTCAGTTGAGAGGTTGATCTCGTCTGGGCTCCGCATCAGGGAATTGCTCTCCATGGCTCTCACTGCTGGCCACGTGGCCCCTCAGGAGGGCCCCAGCTGTGCGGGCCCCAGCAGCCACCTCACCACCCCTCGGGAGAAGAAGGAGAGCTTCCTGCCATTTTTCCTTTCTTAAATATGTCATCACAGAGGCATTACCAGCTTCTCTAATTGGGCTGGTAACCTGCCCATCATCAGAGCCTTCAGCGATTGCCTCTGTGCCAGACATAGAAGTTTTGAGCAGCTTTTCTCCTGCCCCCACCAAAAACCAGGCTGTGTTAAACCAACACGCATTCTGATAGGATGAAGATTATCTTGGTTTTGTGCATTTCTTAATACACCTGCCTCCTTATAAACCATAATTTCTTGTCATTTACAGCCTTATCCAAACCTTGGAATGTGTCTAATAGTTTTGCATAGCCTCATGTTACTTTTTCACAATTTTTAACCTTGATAACTGATGATGTTAAAACATTTCTTCGCATTTTAATGTTCAAGTATCTTCTGTAATTGTAACTGGAATTTATTAGATGTAGCTCTAAATGAAAATTGGGATTTTTTTAGGAGGGGGACAGCAAAATCAGTTATTGCTCAGTTGTTTTCTGTCCCTGAGGATACCTGATCAAGTGCTTTTTTTTTAACAATAAAGTTTCTGAGTGCCCAGAAGTGCCCCAGTCTGAGCAATTTATCTCCTGCTTAAGACCCGTTTTGTTTCATCATTGTTTTGTTTCATCCCCTAGAAGGAACAAATCTTGTAAATGCTGATGGCAAGCTGGAAAACACTATGACAGTCCTCATAGTGAGACTTTCCACAAAATACAGCTGCGACACTTTTCTGGCAAAACATCACAGGGGGTTGTATGCTTTTTATATGTATGGCAAAAACTCCCACTGAAGGAAAAAATGTAGGCATAGCCTCATCTTCAGTCTCTGTTCAATTGACACTGCACTTTCCAGAGCCACTGAACCAGTGCAAGGATCCAAGCCAGGATAAGGTTTAGGTACTACACCAAAACTCTATCAAGGGTAACGAGATGGGAGCATTAATTACTTTGTGATTATTGTCAATAACTACTTTTTACCTTTTATGTATACGAGGTAGCTCCCTCCTCTCTCACTGAGAGACTCAGCTTCCTTGAATTATCTCATTCTCCACAAGGTGAATCTCTGGTATGCACACAGGAAGCTGCTGCAGTGCAGCTGACATGGTGTAACTTGGATTTCTATGTCATATCCCTTCACTGGGGTAGATTGATGCATAGACTGCAGCAAACACAGGGGTATGTCACCGGTGTTGGCAGTAGAATTTTCTTTACTGCAGGTTTTTTCTTCCACTCCTGTGGAAGCTGTATTAGTATGTAAAAAGAAGGGAGTCGGGGATAAGAGAGAAGGTGAACTTGACTCGTGGTGAGAGCACTGTACTGGAAGTGAAGGTGAGGTTTTAGTTTTTCTAGAAAAAGAGTTAGGGATCCAATACTTCTGATTCCTGAATGCTGTATCAGCTCAGTGTCATTGCTTTAGTCCTGGCAGCTGAGCTCTGCCACAGAGAAAAGCTGGCTCCTGCCTGGAAAGTTGCAGCCTGCCTGGACTTTCCACCAGGAAAACTGTAGGGCTCTGGATTCAGGACTGATAGTGATGCCTGCTTCATAGCATTTGGAAAAGCACCTGAATTCCTAATGCGTCTTCATTTCATGCTTCTTAAAGTCAGAGACACCTTAGGTGTGTAAACTGTTTTAATCCAAGTCTGAAATGCCCAGCTCCCTCTCAGCACTGCAGTGAGTCTGTTCAGACAACACGGGATTTGGAGCCCACTGCAAGCTGAACTGAGCTCGGCTTAGCTTAATCTCATGGCTCAGGTTTCTTGAACCTAATACTTGGAATTAAAATGTCATTTTCCTTCATGCACAATGTTTTCCACATCATTTTGCTTGAGCTTCTGCATAATTAACATCTAGCAATCTAAAAAGGGAAGAACCAGGATGCATCTAGTCATGTGCCCCAAAGAGCACATTCATTCTTCAGATTGTCTACATACCAAGAATGCCATACTTCCTCAGAAAGCGATTTCTTAATCCTCCATTTTAAACCATTTAATGAACCTCTTCTGTTGCAAACCTAATGCTAGTCTCTAGGGCTGTATAGAAGCCTTACAAGTTCATAAATGTTGGAGTTATATACAGGACTAGTATGTTTAGTTACCTTGTAGATGTCTGGCTTTATACTGATTTAAATAAAAGTGTTGAGTCGTAGTGGAAAATGAAAATATTACTCATGTGATATCTGTGTTCACTCACTCCCAGGTCTGTATCATATTCAGTGATTTTGGAAAAATGCAGAGTGTTTGCAATCTACTCATTGAAAAATTAGGAACCTCTGTTACCATCAATCCACCTCATTTCTACCATACACCAGAAGCCATAGATACCCTTCGGTAAGTTCTCTCACACACCACAAATTTTACAGCCTCAGTTAATATGAATACATAATTTATGCTGTTTGCAATGGGAGCAAGTAGTTTCCTTCACACCTATTAATATTCATGTTAGAGATTTCAGTATTTAAGTATTACTTATAAATTAATGCTGTTCAGCCTAGAAGATAGAACTTGTTCTTGTCCCTCTGCAAAAGCAGAATGTAATAAAAATATTTTCCCACTGATTTCCACTGGAGTATAATCTGCTGTGAATCTTAGGTCAACAGAATTTGGCTTTGATTGCATCATCATATGTAGATTTCATTTGTATTTATTCATAAGGGTGCAAGTGTGTTACCAGATGCTGATAATTTTAAGTACTTTTGCCAATTCCCATTACTGTTAGCTGCTGACATGATCTGGAAAGAACCCTGTGTGGCACTTCCTCAGCATCAAAACATGCTGCCCTGAAGCTCACAATCTTGATATGTTTTAAGCATTGACTATTCAAAGTCCAGGCTTCTCCCACAAAGTGGGAGGGACAGAAGGAAGTTTAGTCTTGGCTGGGGTTTTGCCTCTTTAAAGAAAAGAACTGCCTGGTCCAAGAAGCAAGTTCGATTAGCTGCTCTTAATGGTTCCAGAGATGCCAAAAGTGAATGTCAGAGGTATCTACAGGAGATCAGGAAATCGGGCCAGTGAGGTTAAGCAGGTGCTACTGTGCCTTGTAGCTGAGCCACTGAAATGCCTGGAGCTAGGGTTGAGCTCTTGCTCTGCACGACTCAGCATGGATGCCTGCAGTATACAGGTGTTGGAAATGCTTGATCTCGTCAGAACTAGTGAGGATGCTGACATTTCCTCCACACACTCTCCCCTCAATGCCCAAGCTGTGGCCCAGAAGCTGGGGGAAGGTGGTGTGCCTTAGCATCTCTGCAGTGACAAAACCCGAGATGTTAAAAAAAAAAAAGCTTGGCAGGAACACTGGTACATCAGTTGGCCCTGCTTGTTATTGTGCTGCTGCTTCTACCTCTCAGCCGTCAAGTATGTGTCACTGCTGTTGGAAACACACGCCGGAAAGCCCAGGAAGTCTGTCGACTGTTTGGCCAGGCATTGGGAAAACCTTTATTAATAAAAGAGGAAGAAACAAAAGAATGGGGAGGCCACATAGACAGTCACCTGTCGCACTCTGCTGATTCACAGACTCTGCAGGAAAGAATCCAGAATGCTACTGCTTATGCTTCTTGTAGAGTGTTTGCTGTGTTTGAGATAAAGGGAAAAGAAAATAGAAGAAACAAGTTGCTCTAGAAACTTTGAAATCCTACACATTTTCATAATAAAATTCTTATGCTTTCTTAAGTTTTTTGATGGTTTTTTTACTCATTTTTATGATAAGTCTGTCCCCTAAAATTAATGTTACAATTAATTCTGAAAGTACAGTTCACAACTGCTTATTTTGTTCCCTGGCCCCTGTAAAACAACAATATATTTGATGTGCCAAATGTTTGGCACTCCTGGCTGAAACTGGGCTACATTTACACCTTTCCTCCCAAAACTGGAAGGAAATGAATCCCTATTGCTGGATCACGGCAAACTGAACATGCAGTGTGTTCACTTCTAAAAAAATTGAGTGTTCAACATAAAAACTGCTTAGGAATGTTTTATTTCATCAAAGGAAAAAAAATACACATTTTATCTTGGTGTCTGTTTGCTCAGGTTTAAAAAGGACATCTGTTGTATGAACAGACACTGAAGTACTCAGTCATGAGGGTAGAGTTTTTTCAACCATGGCTGCATAATGTATTTTGAGCCATCATATCCACTGAAGTAGGTTTCCATATCAGGGTGATACACCTGAGAAAAAATATTTCAAGTCGAAGAAGCATCATAATTGGCAATAAATACAAACTGATACTTAAACAAGTAATTGCAGTTACTACATTGTTTGAAGACTCCTCATGAGTTTTTAATGTACATAGAGGTACTTTCAGTGGGATTTTCTGTGTACCATAACCAAATTTCTGCCATCAGAATAGCAGCTCTCTCCAAGTACTTTACAAACATTGATCGCATGAGATGTTAAAAGCTAGATTTACACCAGCATCAGTGTTTAAAATCAGCACTGTTTCTTACTGAAGTAGCTCCCACTCATGTTGCTGTTAGAGCTATTTGGTATTTCTTTTAGCTGGATCAGTTATCTAATCCAGTGAGGCAGCAGGAACAGGAGAACAGAAGAAGCGGTGGGGGAAATGGTGAAGACAGACCCAGGTGATGGCCTTAGGTCCAGCATGAATATGCAAACCCACCAAGGACAATCCAAGCCTTGTCTGGATGCAGGAAGCCCACAGTGAGCAGCTGAGGACTGTCAGCTGGGAAAGGGTCATGACAAGTCTAAGCATTTCTGGTCACTCAACTCTTCAAGAAATTCTGTGCCTCTTCTGCTGTACAAAAGGCTGAGAGAGAGCAATCCACAGACCTTTTGAACTTGAGGTATAGGCATGACTCACCATCTATTACTAATCTCAGCTAGACAACTTTGAAATACCTGGTTTTGTGAGCTTGTTACCAACAGTTCCTCTAATAATCTGTGTGGAGAATTAACCTGCCATGCAGGTGAATAAAGCAATTTGATACCTTAAAAGCTAATTCCACAAAGTAAATATTTAAGATGAAGTATCTGTTTCTCCCCATGGAATATAAAGGAAACTGAAGGTAGCCAGCTAACTGGCATAGTGAAAGGTGCATTTTTTAGACACTGTGGGCACAATCCAGTTTTAAATATTTATAATGCTCATCTGGAACAGCATCGTTTCTGCTCCTGAGTTCAGGCATGTTGGCATATTTTATATTACAATTGGTGGCTAAAACAGAATGGACTGAACTGAGGCTTCTCCCAAATAAAAGAGGTGATGGTGTCACACTGTCGTTGAGAGGGGTCCTTTATGTGCAGCAACACAGTTTCAAGAGAGAGCATGGAGAGTCTTCAGGCCAGTCTGACTTACACAATTCCTTTGGGAGGTTTTCCCAAAAGTCAGAGGATACCAATTTGAATCTCCTCTGACTAGACCAAGCATCATCTCCTGTTAGATGAATGGTTCACCTACTTGCTGTTATTTTGAATACAGACCCTGCCACTATCCACAGTTTGAAAGAAGGCATCCACAACAGCATAGGGGTCCCTTGCAAAAAGCCACTTGTATGTGGCATGCATGCCTGAAGGCTGTTTTCTGGATCAGAGTCTCAGACTATTTTAAAAATCGGGTGTGCCTTGCATAAGCTAATCAAAAGTTACTTCAACCCTGATACACAGAACAGAATTTTTGGCTCCCAAAGAGTTTTGCAGTTAAGGAAGGAGACATTCTTCAGTCTGGGCAGCAGTTGAGCAGGAGCTGTTTGAAATGCAGATTTTTGAGACTAGAATTGAGAAACCAACATACTTTGCTAGATCCCCAGAAATCCTAAAACAAAAGTCTGTGTCTGCAACAGCCTATATATAATGGAAATCAAGTTGCTAAAACACCTACCTCAGCAGTTGGATACTTTAAAGTGGGTAGTACCTGAGTTTGGTCATTTTTCAGCTTCCAAAAACCCATTCTTGAAAGCACAGCAGTAATTTATCTGCTCTCTTTATTAGTTTTCACTAACTTTGCAACCTAGCTAGTATCTGTTAAGCCAAAGGTCAGCCAACTTTTAAACATACAGGATAACAATCAAGTTGCAACTGAATAAAAAATAAGTACTACCTCTAATCCCGTAATAATTGTTATCTCTTCCTCAGGAACATAAGCTGTAGATTTGCCAAATCCATTTGCTTTGTTAATTAGAATTCGATAGTGAGGGGTATCTTTTAGATCCTGTAAAAATAGAAAGAAAATAAATAGCCTCAAAGAGACATGATGGCTAAAGATTACATATTATCATGAGTTAACTTTCAGTAGGCTTACAGAACCTAAATCCACTCGATAGATAGATAGATATACACAGCCAGTTCATTTTTTTTATTTTACCAACGTCAGTTTGGAGAATTAAGTATAAAGCAATCAGAACTGCAACACACGAAGTTCTTGGCATATCTGAAACATTTTTAAGAGTTTTAATTAAACTTTTTTTCCCACAGACCTTGCAAGAAACAAGACTTACAATATCCCTGCTTTTTGTACATAGGCCCCATGACCATCTGTTACCACCCTTCTTCCTTCAGAAGTGGCAACTGAACTCCAGAGAGGAAGAGACAAGTTCGGAACATAATGCCACCTCCAACAACCAATGGTCCCAATCCTGGAGAGAGCTAAGGCAACTTCTATGTGTATTTATATGAACCTTCCAACAAAGAAGTGCCTATGAAAACAAATCCTGGGCCAGGGAATGTGGGCCATCATATTCGCTGCTATCCATAAACATTCTTGCCAATCTAAACACAAAAAAGTGAGGGATGAATACAGAGAGTTCATGAAGCAATAAGTATCGATCAGTGAGAACAGGCAGTGGCCTCTGCTCAGTGATTTCATAAAGATCTGTAAGTGAGAGGAAGGCAAGGAAAAGTTGGGCTGAAAACCTGCTTGATATTTCAAGGGATTTACAAGGACTAAGTTTAGTAGTTGCTGCCTGAAGGTCAGAAGGCATTTTGCATAGCTGGTGCTTACGACGTGATAGGCAAAGACAACTAAAACCCCAAAACCAAGAGAAGACACTTAAACCCCTTGTCATCGCTATTGAAATTAAACTATAAAGATGAACACAAGGCCACTGGGACAGCAGAACAATGTAAGGTGCATAAAAAGAATCAGTGTCTGCTGGGAAATTCTTGGAGGACAGTTGGATAAAATTACATCAGGGAAGGAAACAAATGCACAAAATGGGACTGACTGTCAGTTCCCAGCTGAACACAAATTTTCTGTTCTAGGCAAAGATTTTCATGTTTTCCTCATTTTCAGTCCTCTTTGACTTAATGGTTAGTGTCTTCCTGACACTTAAGCAGCATGTCAGTGGCATACAGGGTATGCAGCACTGCATTACCAGATTATCACTGTCAACAAAGATTTAGCATCTGATTTTCAAATACAAGGAGAAAGCTAGAGAAGTTCAAAGTCTTTAATAATTCTAACAAAAATCTGTTTTTAAATAGATTTATACTCCAAGTAACCAGATCCTCAAAAAACATTGCTTTCTCACTGAAACTGATTAAACACAGAGGATTACGTGCATTTCTTAGGTGCAGTGAAGATGCCACAAATTATGAATAACCAGATAAAAGACTTAACAGCTTCTCCACTGTAGTAACACAGCAGGAGAAATCCATTCAGACATAACAGGGTGACACTGCTGCTTTAAATACAACACTGTGTATAAAAAGTGAGTAATTTTGAGATAGGTCCACTACAGCCCTGACCAGCGAAGCTTAGCCAGTCAGTGGTGCAAAAGCCAAGGTGTACTGGGACCAGAGTGCAGAAGCAGCAAAGGTGCCACTCAGCTGCACAGGTGATACAGGACTCAGGAGTGTTTCCCACTAGGATGGCAGGATGTTGGTCTGTAACAGTGTTTCTGAGGGTATTTTAACTTGAGTTATTCTGTGTATATATTAATAAAAGCAAAAGTTTAGTACATTCCGACCTGTTTCACTGGAGGATATCTGGGTTGTAGTCGTTCTTCTGGCATGTTAGCTTTTACATCCCATCCAACAATGACTCCTGAATAGCCAAATCTTCTGTGAATTATTACCTGGCCCACACGGAACTTAATATATTCAGGCTTTGGACTGTGAACATGAGTTGATTCTAATTTAACAAAGAAAAAGACTTAGCAAGGATGAAAGTTTGATCAGTTATTTTAAATATTTTAACAGAAATTCTTCTGACTTCTACCTGAATAGAAATGACAATTAGATTGAGAGGTGAAGTTAAGAAGAACAGGTGCTTTGTTTTTTCCCCCAGAATACTAATTACTATATTTGACAAAGGAACATCCACAAAGAAAGGCATTTTTCTATTTGTATGCCTTTGATATTGCATAGGGATCTTAACAGAAGTTTAGAAAGCATTAATGTGTATGCATTGACAATTACTTCAGCCTTACATACAGTATTTTATAGTGCTCACATGTGGTAACTGATTGTGACATTTTTTGCCAGTTTAGGTCACAGAATTCTTCTATTCAGTCTGATTGCAGGGAACTTTTTTCCAGGACCAAACTTGTCAGCTGTTTCTTTTTCCTTTTATGAAATTAATCTAAATCAGTTCATTTGAATCAAGTGAAAGCTGTACCGCTGTTTTGTAGGTCAATACAAAATATGCACACTGGTGTATTCAGTAAAATACATACATATAGTTACATCATACTGATACTATTAGTTACTATTACACAACATGGGGGAGAGGCCTTGGATTTTACATCTTCTGTTTTGATTACTGAATATTATCAATTATGTTTAGAGAGATGAAAAAAGGAAAAAAGTCTGTCATTTACAAATAAGGTATAGAAATCCACTATAGGCAACATCATGAGTAAAATACAAAAGGATTGCAAAAACTTCAATACCTGTAAAATAAGAATGGGGTTTTGCTTCATTGTCACCACTTCTAGTTTTGTTTTCTCCATAGTACCAATTCCTAAAATGTAAAATTAATAACTCAACATATAAACGAGTTTTTAGAAGCAGAGTTTTAGTAATAATCAGAAGGTTAATTATCCCAAGTGAGATACTGCAAAGCCTTTGATACAAACTTCTCTACAATTTGAAGCCTGCGTGAGTTTTACATTAAGAACACTTTTAAGGAATACACAAGAAAAAGGAGTTTGTTTCAACAGGAAAAAAAAGAGTATGAATCTCATTTCTTTGAATATGTTACTCTATAGTTGCATTAGAATTTTTATATCAGAGGAAACCCACTAATTGTATAGAGATGAGCAAACTATTCTGCACTCTACAGCGTGATTCTTCAGTATATTTTGTAAAGTCTTTAAAAATTGGTTTCCACTGGTATGGACAAGGTGTCTGGCAGTGAGTCCTTGCCTAAGGCTGCAGTAGGTGTAGCTTTTCCTTCTGCACTAGACCGAGTTTCATCTGATTTTAAAGGGTGGGGAGTAGGGGACAGACATGTTGAGAAAAGGGAAATGGCTAGTGTTTTTTGTTGCTATTGTGAAGAAGAAAGTGTAAAGAAACAATAAGAAAACTGGACATTTAAGCTTTCAGTTATGCTTTCAAATATTCCTTCTGCTGGCAATGCAACAGCAGCAGTCCATGAACAGAGGCGTTTGGGTAACATTCTCCATCCATACTAGCCAGCAAATCATTGGTGCCAAAGAACTACAGGTTGTCCTAGTCTCCTTCCTCTTTGATGGTGTCTTTCAGTCTTACTCCCTTCACCCTGCCTGGAAGAAAGTGAAAGCAGGTTCCTCTGCAAACAGCTTTTTAAAAAAGTTTTGGTTTAGCTCAAATGTTTAGGAAGACTTAAGGCTGACAAATACCTCTTAACAGAAAGAGGAATGGGCAAAATCTTAACTTGTCCAACTGCATTGTTTAAAATAGCAACTAATATGGAAGGTCTCAAATGACATTATTTTTAGGATAACCAATTCTTCATAAAATATTCAGAAGACACAAACAGCTTCAACTATATACAAATAATCAATGGATCATTTGATCTTTGCAGGCTTTATCTTTAGATATGCAAGGAGCTTTCCCCAAAGTTGCAAAGTAATTTATGGTGAACCTGAGAAGAGCACAGTTTCTGATTCCATTCATATACCGTTCCCCTAGGTTTTGCTGGGAGCAAAACTAAGTTGGAATCCTCTACAGTTCAGAGGACTTGATTGCACATGGATCGAGAATAAAGGATCTTTGAAGGTCCAGACAAGGTAAAACCTTTGGAGTATTTCTACTGTACAAGAATTAAGTCTCTCAAATGAGCCCTTCAACGAACCCAAAGAAGTCCATGAACAATCTTCTTAAATTAAAATGGTGTGTGTATATATAAATGGATATAATTTTACTTTTTCTAGACCTATCACTGTCACATGGCCAATAATCAAAGTTCCACTTCTTATCCCACAGATTTTCTGTCTGATTCCTAATTCAGATTTTCTTGAACTACCATATAGAGCATAAGATACCCATCCAATGCTTTAGCATCTGATCCTACAAACATAGTTGCTTACAGTCATTAATTTGGTTAATTGTCCTGACTTCAGAGTCAGATAAACTTCACTAATAACATGTACAGGAGTACTGCTATGAGATAGATTTAGTTTCGCATGGAGTTCAGTTTTGATATTTGGGTAGAATATAAGAATTAAGAAAATACAAGGTTTTCTTAAAACTGGTAGAATGTTCCAGATCAGTCTCAAGAAGCAAATGAGAGATACTTCCTCTTTGTCACTTATTTCCCCCACAACACACCTTCCTGCTGCGAACAGACCATGTCTGAAATCTGTTAATGCAGACGGTAACACCCTACCTTGTCTTTGAGAGCCACAGCTTTAAACGATCTGACCACGCATCCCGACTCAAGTAGGATCTTGTTGAGATGCTCCAAGAGGCAATTATCCTTTAGGAGTAAAAATAATCATATTGTTTTTAAAACCTTCTCTACTATTCTTATACAGATTTCTAATATTTAAACTTTAAAGTTTCACTTCTGTAGCAAAGAGGAAGAAAGGGTCAGTGACCACGAGCAAGTTCTCCTCAAGATTAATATCAAGACTGCAAATGAATATTCTTTCAATCATCACTTGTACCAGTAAACCACATGAAAATTTTGGAAAATACATTTTTCATTACAAGATTGCTTTCTTCCTGTACTCAGACCATAGGAATTGTTATATTACATTCAGACTGCAGCTTCAACTGTTACTTGAGAATAGCAAGCATGAGATATTTTAAAAATGGTGTACATAATCAAAAGACTTTTTAAAAAAGCCTCCAGGTTTTTGCATAAATCTAAATACTAAGTAGCTGACTCATGCCATGAGGCCTGAAAATTATTTCACTCTTGGTCTTTATGCATAAGCCAAGCTTAGTTCTCTTTTCATCAGGCCAATCTTTTGCTCTTACTGCATTGTGTATTGGAGTTCCACAGATGAGCTACATAGCCAGCGCACTGCACAGGCCACATTTACAACTGAGTCTCTCTTTTGTGGTTCATTTTCAAGATACCGATGTTTGCCAATGGATACCACTATCAAAAATTTGGATCTCATATAATATTCTCCACTTTTTATTTGGAGATAGATGTGTGGGATTCTGTCAATACACAGCTTCTTAGTTCATACACAAAATGGCACTCCTTACTTAACTCCATCATTGTCACTGCCTTAAGTAATTTACTGCGAATGAATTTTGTTGGTTAAGAGTCTGTACTGAGACATACTATGCAAGAAAATACTTTATAACAATAAGTGACAAAAGGTGATGGAAAATTATAACTAATGTTACTTAATCAAATGGTTAATTTTCACCTTTTGAAAGGGACGTAACCCTTAGCAACACATACTGGAATGTCCTAGAAAAGAATGAGCACTCATGCAGATTATAAAGATTTTTATGTGAAGAAAACAACAAATTGTTATTTAAATTTTGAAAGACATCCTTAAGCAACTAAATACAGTCATATTAAGCCACAATAGAAAAATGCCTGAGGTATGATTTAAATGTTGGTTTTGTATAGTAATAGTCAATACACCCACACTCCAGCTTTCCATGACAAAATTGGGGATGAGAAAGACAACTCTCTTACAAATAAATGCAGTAGAGAAAGTGAGTCTTACAACCTTTCTGTTATTTGGATGCGCTCGGCAGAGTCCATTCCATACCACTGAGATATGAAATACTGTGCAGGAAGAGCAAAGAGCAGCATGGAAATCTGCAGAGCTGCAGCTGCATTGATGTGAGGCATTCCAACAGGAAGTTTCATCAAAGACACTTCACTGCTCCCTACTCCAAAAAGAGGAAGAGAAAATTTTTAAAAAGAGACAAAATACATAGGGGTGAGCTTTGCTAGATGTGTAGGACTTAAAAGTTTCCTTCAGGTTCCTTTGCTGGCTCACAACATAATGTACAATCTATACTCAGGCATTTCAGTTACAGCCAGAGCATACTTAATTTAGGCCAATTTAACTGCATTAAATTTGATGGTACTTATAAAAGCTAATAGAATAATAAAGTGGACAGCTTCACAAGACAAAGCAAAAACCTGCTTTTAATTTTTATGCAGACATCTTTTTTTGCCTGTAAACAGAGAGAGAAAAAAAAGAAGAACTGGGAATTTGTATGGTTGTCCAATTTGCAGTAAAAAGTTGCTGTCCATGAACAAAATTCTATGTGCTGCTTTGTTGTCTAATTCAGTGTATTAAACATGTCTGACATACCAGATTTATGGCCTCAAGAATAATCTGTTTAGATTCAGTGATAATTGCACATCTGACAGAACTAAGGGGTGTTTCTTTCAGGTTGAAGGCACGTATAGCATCATACCAAGTTGATAATGTGCCACAGTCCCAGCACTAGATTAGAAAAGGATTTGACATCACCTCTCATTCCATAGGCACCTGAAACACCATACCAGTGCATATTCATGGCTCTTTCCTCCTTCCCCATCCAATTAAGATACTCGCCTTCACCTGAAGAGCACATTTACTGTCTTTACATTTGTGAGGCTTTTTCAAATCAGAACTAAGATGTGCTGAAATTTGAGACTTAAGTCTTTTACACATGTGTTCTCAGAGTGCCCAGGTTTACTGCACCATTCACCTACACCCACTCTCTTCTCCAAGAGCAGTTGTTGTGCTCCTGCTCTCTGGAGTGGAATACTCAGCGTGCAAGCACAAGCAATTCACCTCAGTTGTGTCCAAGTTGCTTCTAGGTCCTGCTTTCCTAGTTTATGTAATTCACAAAATAATTTGGGTTACTGTAATATACCCAGCACGTGTGCACATGGAAAGGTGGATCTATGAAAACTGCCCAGCAAAAGTAGCCAAGATCACAAAACAATGCCAAAGGAGGCTCAAAGAGTATTGCAAGGAATATGAAAACATCTTCGTGTGTGGTGAAGCCTTACCACAAACTATTTTTCACTTCTGCATCATCTGCTTTAGAGCCACAAGCAAAGAAAAAACATCTTCTAATCTCCTTTTAGACAATATCAGTAGTTGTAGAGTACTTGTTTAGCCTTGTATGTTGTGGGGGGAAGAAGAGTCTCAGTTCGACCAAATAGCCACGAGCACCCTGCAAGGCCAAGAGGGCTGGACAGGACCCGGGGATCGCTGCCACGCCGCCCACAGCACTTACACAGCACGGCAATACAACTTCTGCCGCTGCACATCTTCCTCCTATTTCTAAAAATCGACTTTTTGAGCAGCCGGATCCCCCAGACAGAAAGGATGCAGTAGTGTATAGAGAGTTAGCCGGAATCAAAACATTTTTGTGTATATTCCGAAGCACCCGAGCACCCGCAAGAAGCGCGCTATGCCTGCGCCCCCCGAGTGGGGCCCGAGCCGCAGCAGCTCCGAGCCGGCAGCGCCCGGGGGAACCGCAGCCCCGCTGCTCCTGCCCGGCCCCCGCTGTACCGCGCTCCCGGCCCCTCACCCGGCGGCGCGTCCCGTCCCGTCCCGTCCCGTCCTGGCTGTGCGCCCAGGCGGGGCTGCGGGCGGCAGGTGGGGCCGAGGGGAGGGTTGTGCCCTCCCCTGAGCAGCAACGCCCAAAGGGACCCCGGAGGGGCGAGCGCCGAGCCTGAACCCGGGCCAGGCTCTCCGCCGGGTGCGGAGGTTGTCCCCTGCTCTCGCCTTTCCCTCGAACGAAAAAGCTCTCAGGGCAGACGGGATCAGCATTTCTTAATGTCAAAAAGCAACAAACACCCGCGTGGACTTTACACCCCGACGGTTTTATAGAGATTAAAATAAAGAAATAAAAAGTTCTGATTTATTTCTGCAGGCTAACTTAAAGAAAAGTAACATTTTCAGCTTCCTCACCTGGGTATTTTTTTTTCCGTGAATGTGGACAAGTGGCTTGAACCGGCTATGAATAGAAGTACAGAGGAAGTTCTCTCATGTGAAGTTTATGCAAAATGCGTCCTAACACAAGCCTGTAACTCAGCCTCATGTTGTGCCTCTCACCACGCTGGTGGTGCCTCAGAGAGCACCTGGTGCGGTCCCTGGGCCCGGCTTTGTCACAGCTGGATGCCGGCCCAGCTGAAGCAGGAGTGTCCTGGCTGGTTTCGATAGCGCACGTGTCAGCGCCCACCAGAACCTCCGTGCCTGCCCCTGCTGGGTTGCTGCAGGGGGTCAAACCCGGCCATGGGTCTCATCTATGGCATGGATTTCTTTGGTCTAAATTCAACAGCAACCAAATTTGCTGATGGCACCCAAATCAGACTGGGAGCAAACAGAGCAGGCAGACTCAAACTGCAAATGATGCAGAGAGATCAGAGCAATGGGAACATTACAGACAAGAAGAGAAATTCATTAGTAGCAAATGTCGAGCCTTACCAAGAGAAAGGAAATGTTCTAGCCATCACTTCTTGCTTACTGAGCACAGCTCTCTGAGGGGCAAGACTGTGAAAAGAACCCAAAATGTTATCAAGCCATAGCTAGTGAATATGTGGGAACGAAAAGGCCAGGCCTGGGATGGATTTTCACTGACAGATTTAAACCTGTGCAACGTGGCAGGAATGCCCAATTGAAAACTTACATGAATACTAGCCTAGACTAGAAATACAAACTCTACCTAAAAAAAAATAGTTTTTAAATCATAGAATCGTAGATAATTTGAGTTGGAAGGGACCTTTTCAAGGTCACCTAATCCAAGTCCCCCTGCAATAACCAGAGACATCTTCAGCTAGATCAGGTTGCTCAGACCAACCTATTTGCGTCACACAGCCCACCCCGAGGAGGACAGTCTTTGGGGCCATCACGGCTGTGTTTGCATCACACCAGCTCAAGCAGTGGTAAATACTGGGACTTACCAGCTCCCTTGAGCAAAACCTCAGGAGCCATGTAAACACCTGATCCTACCTCAGGGAGGCTGACGGTTTTAAAGTGTGACTCAGCTTATTATCACCCAAACATTAAGACACCTTCTTAATACAAAGTAAATCAAATTGCAAGATGAAGATGCTTCTTTTACAAGACAGGTTACTCCCCATGTGCTTGAGCAGAGATTTTCAGTGCAAGAGCCATAAAGAAACCAGCCGTGTGTGCTCTGTCATGACTCAGAGGTGGGCAAAGAAGAGGCCAAAGCCAGAGGAAAATTACAACTTCATAAATTAGCATGCAAGAAAAAATAAACAGTCCTGACCATAACACAATTTCAGATAATCTGCCCTTTCTTAAGACAACACTTATGTGAATTTTCTAGTAAATTTTTCTAAATAACCACTGATTTCCCTGGTAAACTTTATCGATCAGAAGAGTTTAGCATTAACACACACTTTATAACCTCAAACACTTTACAAGCATTAAACAGCGTAAAAGTTTTGAGTTCTAGATATTTAATCTTTCCCCATGTAGTTGTGCATGCAGATTAACCGGTGTCAATGGAGGACAACAGTACAGACTGTACATACACCCAGCTCCTCATGTTGAGATTCTAGCTGGGTAAAAATAGGCAGCGTATTGAGAGGCGATCACTAATTAAAGACTTCTAAGTAGCTCTTTTTTTTGTTCAAGTTTTGACAGCTGTATTCCATTTCTTAGCAGTTCATGGAAGCTTACACCATCTTCCTTAATAATTAAGAGAATTCAAGTTTTGAATAAGGTGCTCAGATCTCAAAAAAATAACCCCACTAGATTTCTCTGCTACAGAATATAAATACAGTAATTCTTTCTAATATTTTAATCATATTCTAACTAGGTTTGCATTTTAAGTTACTGTCTTTATTATTTTGAATATCCTTGTTCAAAGCCAGATTCAGAGATCTGAGACAAAACCCAAATTAACGGCTGAGGCTGCCTGGCTCTTGAATGCTAACATTGTTTGAAGTCAGTACCTCCAGGAATAGGCCTCTACAGAAATTTGATGCTGAGTGAGTTGGTTACCTGCCTCTGCTCTTGTTTCTTCCTTCTTGGTTTTTGTTTTTTGGGTTTTTTTTTTCATTTATTTACCTAGCTAAAGTAAAATGAAAGGCCAACAGACAAAGTTTTGGTAAAATCTCCCCATTTCAGAGACAAGGAAAGGAAGCAGAAAAGAAATTGGTATGGTTGTTACCAGACTGGGAACATCACTCCCAAATTTTCTACCCTGTCTTCCCTTCAGTGCTCACACAGATTTCAAAGTAGAAGAGAAGATTCATAAATTCTCACTGCACTCCTGTCAAACAGTAAATTAAGCCTCTTGCAAAGATTTCTTAGCACAGTATTTCTCTGAGCTAGAAAAGCAACCAGATGTTTTGGGCTTTGAATTTCCTGTTAATAGTAGTAAAAGCCACAAAAAATATATTTTGCATTATAATTTGTTGAAGAGGAACTCAATTTTATGCTATTTAAATTCCAGTCGCATTGTATGTTGCTTGCTGGCACTTGCTTTATTTTCACATTTGCTTCAACTAGCAACAGTGATTAATTTTTAAAGCCATTACACTTTGCTCATTTGTCTTTGGGAAAAGTGACAAACATTTTTTGCAAAGCTCATATTGATTGCTAGCGCAGGAAAGAACACAAGCTTTGGTACAGAAACTTTTCACTTTGAAAACAAAATGGTCAACTTCAATGATCACACAATTTCCTTCATTTAATGAGTGTTGTGATCTGTCCTCGTTACAGGAGGGGGCAGAGTTTAGCGGTGTGGGTGTGACCAAGTTGTTATTCTATACCACACACAGCATCACCTGGACACGGATGTGGCAGGAAAAGCCGGCGCCCTTACTGGAAGTTGGCCACTTTTGCCTCTCCTGGTCCAGCGGGAGGGTGTCAGCAAAGGACCTGCGGACTCCATCCTGGGACACTTTTGTGGGACATGGTGCTGAGGAAGGGCTGCAGCGTGGCTCCCAGGTGTGGCACTGCAGTGACAGTGACCAGGGGCAGCACAAAGCCAGCATCCCAGTGGGACCATCCTCCCCTGCCCTGGTGCAGAGGAGCGTTGGAAGCGGCAGCAAAGGCACCTGCGCAGAACTGAGCTCGGCAGAGCAACAGCGTGACCCCTACTCAGATGACTCAGCTTTCAGGGAGTTTGTCTATCACTGTTTGCCATTTTTTTGGGCTGGGAAATGTTAGCCACGGGAGCTCCCCCACCATATTCCCTTTGTTTCCTGACTACCACGTGGGCAGTGCATGGGAACGACCATCCTATTGCCTTTGTCTGGGGAAACCACACGGATGTGACCCACGTTCTTGTTCCTGGTGGTGAATACTTTTCTGTGGGTAAAACACCTCTTTTTATTGTACTCTGTGTGTCTTATTCCATCATTTGGAGTTTTCAGTAAGTTATCTCTACCCACAGTCTCTCCATGTGTAGTCTCTCCTTTTTGTCCCTCCTTTACCGGAAGGGGCAGAGGCTGGGGTGTGGCTTGTTGGGAGTTTAATTTCCTGCTGGTGTTAAAACCAGCACATGCTCCAACAGCCGTCAGGTACCAACATTTCACAGCATCTGTTAACCCTAAGCAAAGTCTTGATTTCTACACAAAGTAAAATAACCACAGTAGGTTTCAAAAAGATACCTGTCACAGAAATGGGAACTGGAATACAATTGTATTCTAAGGATTTTGTACAGAGGTACACAGAAAAAGATTTTTTTATATCTTTTAAAAACAAAGAAAAGGTTATTAACTGCTTCAGACTATTCTCATTAACAAAACTAAAACCCTGGACCTGGAGTTGCTTGTGCTTGGATGAGCACACCACTATTACTGTAGTGCTGTAGTACTGGAAATGCACATTCAAAACAACTACCACCTCCAGGACACAGCAGCAGCACTGAAGGAAGTGTGTTGTATTTTCAGTATTCTAAAATTATTTTCTCCAAGCAGAACGCGCCAATGAGCAAAACTCACACGGATCCTTGGGACAGAGATTTTTCCTCAACTGTTAAAACAAGTCTTGCTTTTGCCAGACTTCACATGGAGTCTGGAAAGCCACAGGGAACTCAATTCATTCCACTCTTACCATTCCACATTCCCGTCGCCCAGAAGCACACATACCTGCATCTGTGAGGTGAGTGAGGGTCTCTTCCATCATTTCCATCAGGTAAGGAACGGTAAGGAGGAAAAGATATCTGATAAAGCAAATAACACGTGAAATTAAACAGAATCCGCATTTTTTTTCTTGCGTCTATTAAGCAGAAAAACATAAACATAAACAAACCAACCCTGCAGTTTTGTGAAAACACATCCTGTGTCGACTTTTCCCTGCATCACTCACTCAGAGCAGCTAGACTGCAGACCAGTACTCTACAGGCAGGGCAGCAGGGATGCTCTCTGCTTAAGTGTTTTTAGCTTCTTCTACAGCTGTTGGGAAGCAGAAATTGCCATAGATTGGATGTAGCTCTAGTACAAATAGTTGTCACCTGAACAGGGAAGGCTTCCTGGAGGATTAGAGGCGGTGCCGTGGCGCACAAGTGAAAGTGAGCTAAGAGGACTGGCAACACTGTGTCTTCAGTGCCAGATGCTACTGCCTTTTTATTGCCTCCTGAACTGCAGGGCTTAGTGAAAACCCCTACCAAATAGCAAATTCTGATCCCTATCAGAGAGTGCTCCAGTTCCAATTTTGTCTGTTCCCACTTAACCACATACCATACTACCAGATACCGCTATACCGTATTCCACAAGGAATCAAAAGGAGCTGAATTTTGGGAGTTCTGAAAAGCACACACCCAATCGTCCCGTAGCACAGTAAATTACTAGATAGAAACAAACACTGTTGGACAGCTTAGAAAAACATGTTTTCTATTTATTTAAAAATAAGTTTGTAGTTACTACATTGCAGTGACAGTAATTCTTACACATACATTCTAGTTTGTATAAAAGGATTCAAAGTATTATGCATCAAAACTAACATAGAAAGTGTCCACATAACAGTAAAGAAATTTCCAATCCATATGTACAAAAAGAAAGGGCACTGTTATCCTGGTGAGATACTTCAGGTTATAACATGATAATCTAGATTTCTGGAAGGAAAAAAGCCTTGATAAAGCTAAAGAATTATAGTTTTCAAAACTGTTACTCATTACATTACAACAGATTTGTGTTTTACATAATTCTGTACAAAATAAGTGTGATTTTTAATCTGAAAACCTGTCAGTTTTAAAATTAACCTTTCTAGGTAATTTGCTTGAAGTTGAGCTCCATTCTATACATATTGAAACATTATGACAGAACTTAATTCACACATGATCATTATCCAGTTGTCCACCACACTTCTGCAGTTTTAGTATGGTCCAAAAATGTAACTTCTATATGGTCTCAATGCATTAGCAAACCAACCCGCGCAGATGTAAGCACAAAATAGTACATGTACATCACACAGTACGTGATAGGTACTTCTATTTCTTTCTACTTCTAGTTTGTGTGACCTCATTCTCTGTTCTTTCAGTGTAGGAATTCATACTATAGTACTACTTTCCTTCCCTAAAATGTATTGTTTGCATTATTTGAAATTAATTTCCTGATGTATTTATCTGCATTGAAAAGGATCCAAATGAGTACTTGTCTCACTACGTACCTCCTAAAAGCTAAATTTATTCACCATTATTTTATTGCAGCATATAAAGTTTCTCTCTAGAGTGCCTTGCGGCTGTTAGAACCTTGGGAAAAGGGGGGTGAGGGGGAAGCAGCTAATCACCTTTTTCTGCAATTTAAGATGTCTTTTAATCTGGCTTCCTGGCATGTTTCCTCCTCTAACACACTGTAAAAATGACATGGCAAATTCCCGCATTAAAATCAGCAGAAACACAAGAGCACCTAGAGGTTAGCTCTGGTTTAAAAGCTACCTGCTGTTTTCCCCTAGACATCATAGAAAGTGAGCAAGGTGTACTCATGATTCGAAACCAGGAAGCTACGTAAGCTGTCAGTGCCAGATTTGTTATTTGAAACACATTGTCAAGCCTTGGCCAGTTTTATGAAATGTAATACACTTTCCTCTCCATACAAACAAACATGTATATACAGTAATTTACAGCAGAAAACTAACAGCCCTTTTATCAGTTGAATATCTAGGTCCCCTTGGAAACCAATCTGTTACACGAACTTCAGGGATAAAAGAAAATATATACTCATTTTACACAGTTAATTTGTCTTCATTTAGGTAGTAAACAGAAAATGAGCTTTTGCTGTTTCTAGGTGAGGTTTTAAAACCCTCTACCTTCTCTATCACAGCATTGTAGCAGAGTTATAATTAAAAATTTAAAACTGTTAAAGGCAAAAAGAAAAACCTTTGACAACCTACTGTGGAAAAAATACACTATTTCAGAATAAGGTAAGGACTCAGGACACAATGTGAATATTGTGGTATGGCTATATCTTGATTGACCAGCGATGTTAAAATTACCTCAGCAAGATTCACATGCTACAAATAAAATGCGAATGCTGATGAAAGTGAGCTTATAAAACCTCTAACCTCCAATCTACTATATAAATACAGGGTGAAAGGGTTCCATCCAGTTAAGACTAATGCTTTTATAGAACCAGTCAACTATTTAACATGTGCCTAAATTCAACTTACACACTAAAGCATTTACTTGTAGTCCGCGATCCAACAAATGTGAGCAAAATATTTTAAAATGCAGTGTAAAAATCATAACAAGCTTGAAGTTACTGAATGGACAGACTATTTTTTGTGTTGCATGTAGTCCTTTTTTTGGTAAGACAAAAGCCTCTGGCACAGAATTGGTACTTAAAAATATTTGTACAGCAATACAGTGAATAAGCTGTCTCTACACTACAATTTACTTTTTAATAGATATTAATATCTATATGTGGTGCATCAGGGTCCTTTATCAATTACTAATTTTAAAAATATTAAGCCATAGTAATATTTAACTCAACCAACTCAACCTTACAAGTCTATCAACAAACTGATCACAGGTACAAACCGGACACTGTACAAATAAACGTCTGTAAATCTTTATCACAGCAGTTGAATCACTGGAGGAAGACATTTCTCTGTAAAGTTGTATCACTGGTCATTGTCGAGTGACAAAGAGCTCTAGTTCAATATTGACAATAATTATGAACACTACAGTGGTAAAATTTCAGTTCCCAGAGAACACACTAACAACAGAAGCGAAGTGGCTAAAGAGTTGTTAAGTATGTAGGCACAGGTACAATGATTCCTGTTAAACATTTAGAGCACACTTATGGCAGAAGCAGAAGTATTTCCTCACTGGTAGTTAAAGAACACACTGTTATCAAGATACCACTCAGCAGCAAATACCAATTTTAATGTTTCCCAGTATAGCGTAGAAATACCAGAACAGTATCCTCATATCCAGGTCAAATATAAATGAATTTAATGAATAAAACTGAGTTAATTGCTGCCAGATTGTTTGCATGTGACTATGAAGCTATGTTATTTACAATGCAAATGTAAAACAAGCACATGAGATTTTGATACTCCATTTTCTGAACCAGTTGTTAGATACTTGAGATGGCATTATAAAACATGCATATAACTATAGTTCTTAAATTATTTCAGAACACTGACCAATAGTTTATTGCTCACATTTAAAAACCTAAGATTCTGTAATGAAAAGCTCTTTTTCTGTATTGATACAGTATCTCACAACCACTTCAAATAATAAATTTTTCCCCAACCAAAATACAGTCTGATGGTGACTAAAGTCTCATAAATAAAGTTTGCAACCCAGTGAAATTAAATTATAAAAAATAGACCTTTTAAATAAATCTGGTATTAATTTCTAATAAATTTCTAGTGATGCTTCTATAAAAACATTGACCCAAATTATCCACAGTTTATTTTTAAAGGAAAAACATTAACGTGTCTAGTAAGAATCAAAAACTTACTGGCTAAAGTCACCAATATTACTGGGTGGGAAGCAGTACCCATGTTCTGCAGGTAAGGCCTTCTATCCTCGTAAAATTAAGATGTACAATCTTCTACCTACTGTTAAGGGAACGCAGATTATTTCAGTCTCCAAAACTTACACACAAGGTATTCTCGATATATAAATATATACATAAACATGCCATATAAAACATTATTACAAACGGAGTAAATACAGAAGATGGATTTTAGATAAAATCTATTTTATATATTACAATGCAGATAACATCAGGAAATTACACATTTTCAAATGATTGCCTTCATCAGTGATGATTTGACAAAATTAACAAGTAGAATCAATCAGTTTTGAATTGTGAAGCTGTATTGCAACTGTACAAACGTAGCTTGTTATCTTACCACATGTCTAGTGACTCCATTTTAATCAGATGATAAAGAAATACTTGTTAGAAAAAAATAAATATGCCAACAAATGAAATACAAACTAATCCCTGCCCCCCCAAGTTCAAATCCATGGCAATTCAAAGAGGATCTGGAAAATATCTTAGCCATTTTTTGTAGTAAAATGAACTACCTAAAACTAGGTATGGTGGATACTAATCTGCTATCCACAATAGCATATTTCTATTACTCTTGGTGGCAAATACCAATGTTCTTTGTTCAAACTTTTAAGCTTTTTTTTTAAGAAAATAAAGAGTGAAGAATCAGGCCTCAAATACATATACAGAATCTGTGCAAATTTAAGGTCTTAATTCTGCATGTCCTCCCGTCCAGACATTGCAGATAATGTGTAAAAACAAAAAAAAGTATAACCAGAAAATTTTGGTTACATTTTTGTACCATACCAGATCTCAGTAAATACGACTGCTTATGTATTTTTTTTCCTTGAAACTGGACAATACTTTTTTTAAGTGATAGAAAATGGTATTAAGGTTTGTTTGTAAAGGTATAAAATAACTAAATGTACCATAAACAAATAAATAACTGCTTTTCTTTTCCAGAGCAGTACATATAACAATACATTCCCCTAAGTCATATAGTTATCATTTACAATAGACAACTTAATTTTAGTAAGGATGCAAGAAATAATAGAATACAAGGCACAATCATTAAATGGAATTTTTCTTTAGGGTGTATATTGACATATGTCAGCGTGATATACCATAAAAAGTGCAGAAAAACACAATGTGCAATGAGACCACTGTATAAAACATGATTGCATAAAAAGTGATTTGGCCTTTTAACCCTAATAATTGAAAATAACCAATCTTCCCCTTAAAATTAAACTATAAAGTATGACATTTTAAAATTTTCAATTCTAGTGCTATCTAAAAAATCCTGAAAAAAATTTATACCTGGGTAATATTTTAGATGTATGTGTTTATGTATATATTAATATATACACATACACTATTCTTTGTAGGTCATTTCAGCCTCTTAAGCATGTTTTAAAGTTGTAGAAACAACAATCAATCTGGATCAGAAAGTAAACATCATAATTCCATACCTGTCCTGTAATTTCCTTGAATCCTTTAACCAATTATACATTTAGACTAAAACATCTCTGTCAAAGGACCCCACCAGTGCATTATTTTCTACCAGAAGTACCAAAAAGGATACATTTCAGAACAATGTTAACAATTTACTATTTAAAACAAGACACAGCTTTTATCACTGCAAATGGTATGCTGTACTGACACTCAAAAAGAAAAAAAGGTTTTCCACTGCACTGATTCTCAGTCTTTGGCACAATAAACAGAGATTTAGTGATTGATACAAGAATCAAGGTCTGAAAAATTAGACATTAGTCAAACTTTTTCCAATGTGGATATATATATTTGTGATTACATTTTTGCTATGTTTGGCAGAACTTGGATAAACAACGGCCTCTGCTAGGCTTCTTTTGCAGCTGAATGTTCCATCACAACTGAAATTAAAACATTTTCAGATTAGCCAAGGTTGGTATTGTATTATTTAATAGAAATGTAAGTGAATTTACTGCCACTTTTTGCCAAAGTCCGCCTTCCTAGGCGACTTGACTCTACAATCGAAGTGTACCTTGCTTGGTCAAAAATAGATTTCTGTTTTTAATTTGTGGCAATTAAAAGTTCTATTACCTTTTTTCAAGTGTATAGAGATATTACATACTACTTGAGCAGAGTAGATCTGAACTCTGTACGTCAGTCAGAATTGCTTCAATTATTCTCAACTGTGAACAAAATGACTGTTGAAATGTATAACCTATTTGGAGGGCAATAAATAGCAAAAGTTTAAAATATATATTTCTTTCAAAGAATGTTCTTTCAGTTTATTGTTTTGCTATATTTTTCTCCCCAAATCAGAACATACTCTTCTAACCCATAATAGCAGCAGGGAAGCAGAAGTCTGTTCTGCTCTTCCTTAACTGTACCTGCTTCATAGCATTCTGAAGTAAAACCCTTGGTAAAAATTACCAACCAATTAAATTAGCTTTTGCTTTTTCAGTCAACTTTCGGACTCTGCCTCTGCTTGAAGTTCCAAAAGTTAAGGAGGTGTCTTCAAACAATAGCTGCCTTTGCTCTTCCTCAGAGTCATCTTCATTGTAAAAGGCTGTCCTCCTACCCTGGTTTCTAGTTCTCATGTGAGGTTCAGAATCTTTAAGTTCTTCAGAACTCTCCTCCATAGGCTCATGTGTCTTTTTCCTCCTGCTTCTTGTTTGCATTTTAACGTTTGCAGGAACTAAGAGGTCTGAGCCTGGCTGGCGGCTCTTTATCTTCCTTTTTGGCTTTCTACCCCCACGGCCTTTTTTTTGTAACAAGTCTTCCTTCACATTATTTTCAGAAAGAGAATTGCATGCAGTAGAAACAGAGGCTTCCTCTGGTATATCCCTTGTGGTCTGGATTGTATTCTGCTCTGCAACCTTTTGCTGTTCAACGATTTGTAGCTTTTTTGGCTTCCTGCCTCTCTTCTTGTGCACCACCACTTCACAGCTACTGTTATTAGTCTCCACCTTCGGTTTCCGTCCAGGACCTCTTTTAACTGGAGGTTTCAAAGGCTGTCCTCCGTGTCCATTTACCTGAATGCTTCCTGATGCCAAAGCATTATTCTTGCAATCTGCTGTAAAGAAATGGTACAGAAATGCTGTAAGTACATGTCACATAACAGATTTGCATTTACATTCATTTTCACACTGCCTTAATAAAAACTCTTACTAAAATATCTGAATGGATTCACAGTGATTGTCAATTTATCAAAATCTAAGAAACCCGAAGTTGAGCTCAGAGAGTTTCACTCCAGTATAGAATGAGGACTAACTTCTAGTTGGATTTAGCACACAGTAGCTGCAAGGAAAAAAAAAAAATCCAACAAACAAAAAACCCCCAGGAAAAACACAGGAGGAAAAAAAGAAGGAAAAAAAAGGGAACAGCTGAAGGGTTTCTCTCAGGTGATACAGCACCAGTGGACAAAACTCCTATTTTGTATCTGCAACAGCAAAAGGTTGCTCAAGAAGCTTTACTGGAAGAATTGGGAATGCTTCACAGTAGGTCATCTCTGGAGAAATAAAAATTTTCTTTCAACCTGAGGTAGCAACTTTTGTATCAAATTTGTAGAGATTTTTCACATTAACAGACAGCAGAATGTACTTGCTTGGAGACTTTTATGGGGTATGAGTTTTCATTACATGAGCGGTACTCAGCTTCTTCAGAGGGGCATGTCACAGGACCTCTTAGGAAGATGTTCTGATACCACAGCCCTTGCCTGAAATGTGGCCAAGAACAGGCTCATAGCCGGAATGATAGTTCCTCCAGCCCTTTGATGTAACACCCACACACAGGTTCTGCTGTGTTCAAATGTACACCATCATGCACTAAAAGCACAGGCCTCCTCTGTCCTGTGAGTGGATGTAAGGAGACAGGACCATGTCAACATTCTGATAACCCCTGACCTGACCAAACATCCCATCCTGTAACAGCTGCATATTTAGCCATGCAATGTGGGAACAGCTGGGGCCTTTGTGAGAAAGCTTACAAGCAATGGACAGATGATTTAACTTATAAGACCACAAGCTACTTTCTCAGAGGCATGGATGAGTAAGAAAGAACTCCTTGGAGAGAGGACTACAAGGAGTAGGCAGATTAATTAGATGGGATTTAATTTGCAGACTACTGTGTCCCCATTTTCAGAGAAAAGATGTTTAGTGGATCTAGCTGCTTCAAGCATCTTCCTAACAGTTCAAAGCTCCTTCATAAACAGGAAAGCTTTTTGACTAGGAGACCTTATTTCAGCCTCCACAGAAGCTTTGAATTTTAAGGTATTCTGACATCAAAAGACCAAGCAAGCTTATTTAGGAGATTTCATGAACTAGGTCCAAGCAGGCCATTCAAATATACTAAACAGAAGCAGTAAATACTGCATAGGTTTCTTTTGCTGTGGCAAAAAATGAAAGAATGAATTTGCAGCTCAGGTCCTCTGATCCTTATGCTTTTTGCTGTGCAGAATGTCATCACACTCGGTGTTACTGACCCAAATATAACCCACAGAAATTTTATGTGGTAAAACACACAGGGTTTAAAGTGTGACCATGCAGAAGTCTGCTTTGGAATTTAGGAACTCCTAACATGACATTTGTAATAATTTAAATGAAGGTACTGATATGTTAACGTATCAAAATCATGTAGACAACAGTTCTCACACCATGGAAATGGTGTTAAGAGTAGTCAAAACCATGCTAATTCATCAAGAAGGAAACTAATGGTGACTGAATTGTTCCATTAGACTTCCCTATTCTGCTAAATCATCATGCCTTCTAATTTCCCTACCCCCAAATTACCACAACTAAAGCACAACACTACAGTCACTACATCAATAACTCTGAGGGTGGGGAGGAAGTTCCAGAGAAATTTGGTACCTTGTGGATTAACAGTGGAAGATTTTACTTTGCGCTTGATTTGCTTCTCTTTCTCGGGATTTTCTCTCGTGGAGTTATTCCTAGTGTTATGACTGTAATCAGATGGGGTAGGGTTTGATACAATATTCTGGTTCTTGGAATGTTTGGTTGAATTCTCCAGTACTAGAAGGATAAAAAGAAAAAAAAAATTATGCAAGTCAAGTAGTATATACTACATTCAATCTTGTTGGGTAAAATGGAACTCATGTTCTACTACAAACAATGTGAGTCAGTGATCCAAAAGGGAGAAAGCTTCCTAGATAAAACAACATAGCCTAACTTGTTCATTTTTCCTCTTAAGAGCCTCAAAGTTCCATCAGCTTGAAAACAGAACCAGTCTTAACTGAGAGAGATATATCAGATTTCCAAAGAGCCAGTTTTATCTTTAAAAACATTCATAGCCTAATTAAAAAACAAAACCAAAAACGCCCCAACTTGCCTGACTTTCCTGACCCTGCAGTAGTATTAGGCTTTGTAATTAAAGGCTTTATAGTTAAAGGCTTTGCTCCTGAAGAAGTAGATGGTTGCTCTGTAACAGCCACATCTGTTATCCCCCTATTGCTTCGAGTCCGCACAAGGGAGGAGGCTTCAGCAGCTTTTCCATTCATCTGAGGCGGAGCGTGTCTCAGTGCTGTCGACCGTGCAGGTGCAGAAGATGATGAAGTGGCAGAAGTTTCTGCCTTCAGCTGAGGTTTTATTAATCTCCTCTTCCTTTCAGGGCTGCAAAAGGAGTAACAATTTGTATCCTGGATGACCACCTTGTCATTTTACAGGAATAAATAAAATTAAATGCTAGTGTCTGAGATTGTGGGAGTAAAACAATCACCTCTGCATGAAGTATGTTAAAAATATGGCATTTACTGTGGAAATTCATGTAAGTTGTGAGCTTCTGGAAAGTGAATCTTTACAATAAATACTATAGTTATATGACAAAGCATGATGCCATCACTATCCTAACGATGCTGTTTTACTGTATACATTTAGCAGTTATTTGAATTTTAAGCACTTACACTAGGATAGCTCTAAGTAAAGTTTAAAACTCTTCCACATCATAGGGACTTGCATGTCAAAGCTACCATTCTGCAATATAGGGAATAGTAAAGGAAGTATTAAGAAAAAAACACACTAAGTTTTATTGTTTAGGTATGTCAAAATTTCACAGCATTTCATGAATACTGTAAAGGAATTAACGTACCTGGATGCAACACTACTGGAAACTGAGCTGCTTCTACTTCTTTTTTTCCTTCGTTTCTTTATTGTATTTCTTTTATGAAAGCGTAGGGCAGATTTATAATCTGATAAAATAGAACTTATGTGTTCTTCAAAGAAAGCAGAAAGGCGCAAGCTCATGCTGTAGATCTAAAAAAGAAAAGCCAGTAAACAAAGTTGTATATTTTTCCAAAGCATCCTCTTATTTATCACAATAGACAGAAAAGTAAAAAGTGGTTAATATAGAAATGTTTTAGGGAAATTTACAATCTGCCTGAACAAATATATCCTAACTCATGTGTAGGTTTAACTATTTTCATGGTTTTGAAAAGTGTATTACAACTGAAGATGACACAGAAAAGGAAAAAATTAGAAAATCTACTTTTTCAATTGCCTTTCCAGAATGTATCCCTTTCTAGCTTCAACAAAAATCATAAAGAGAGATTCTTAATGTAATTTTACTGTATCATACCTAGGGTCAAGAAATCTTATTTTCTGCTCTATTAAGTTGCATCCTTATATCCTGTCTTTGAACATCAGTCTATTTCTTTTATAGATTAATTGATACTACAAGTAAGTTGGCTGCAACAGGTACAATAAATGTATTGGAATTATGTAGGTGCACTTTTTTTTTTTTTTTACCAGCTTTAGCCTTAGATGATTTACACAGAGTCCCAAACTCAGTTTAGGTCACAAGTAATTATTTGAGCACAGTTGCTATTAATTCTGGAAACAAAAAAAAACCACCAAAGTGACTGTCTAGGTACTTTAAGGAGAGACAGCACCTTCTAAGAAACACAAAGACAATATTGAACCACTGCCTACTTAAAAACACACCAAACCATCTGAGTATCAGACTCAAAAGGTTTGATAGATTCTGCATGTGTTACTGGAGATGATATGCAAGGAATGTGTGTCTGATGTGTCCAGCTAATAAAAAAAAAGCTGATGACTGTAGGTTTACTGTTCAAGAAAGCATCAGTGATGTCAGTTTACTGTTCAAATAAGCACCATTGACATAAAGTAAGATGCTAAAAATAGAAGTGCATGACATAGTAAAAACATCACCATTCAACTACATGTTGCATGCACTGAAAACACATAGGTTCTAGAATATTAAAATTCTTGACATAAGAACCTTCCACTTCTACTTCTGAGTAAAACAAAAAAAGACAAATTTATTACTATACCAGTCTGTTTGGAAGAAATATGAAAAATGAAAGTGTCAAACGAACCTATGAGACCAGACAAAGCTAATGTCAGGTGAGATGAGGTCAAGGAGAAAAAGAAAGACCACAAAAGAATTCAGACCTCCCCCAGAAGCCCTGTCATTTGCTGCAACTGAAAGAGTAATTCTTTTATGGGCTATGGCAGCCTCAACAGTGAGTGAGACTATCTGCTACTGACTGGGGAGTAATCTCTGATCCTGCTAGTCACCTACTAAGAAATTTGTGCCCACGTCTAAAACAATGAAGTCCTAATGATTAACTTGCTATTTAGAACAGCCAAACATAAAAGCTGTTAATAAATCTAGTCTTAAAACCAAACACATATTAGTAGAAGAAAAGCTACACAGAAGCCTTGAACACGTGTAAATATGCATCTATAATTTAACTGCTATCAGGTACTGCACCTCCCACTAGCAAGACATCTCAGTACAAATCGCTTTGTAAGCTGACACTTTATGTAAACTGTCCTGTTTCCCAGAAATCCTAAGAGCTTCATTACAATCCCACTGCATACTGGTCAACAGCACAGAAGTTCAACATCCTCTGCTGTCTATACCTGGATATTTCAGTTTGGGGCAACCTTCAAAGTAGAGGAGCTCTCCGTGTGTTTGTTTTGAAAATCTAGTTTCTTCCCCAAACTATCAGTTAAATTTCACTATTGTACTCATGATCATGTTTTTACAGAACTTATCTTCCTTGTGGCTCCCTTTAGACCCACTTTCTAATATTTACTTTCAAAATACACATGCAGAACATCAGAACTTTTGGTATTTAAATAGCACACATTCCTTTCCTTTCAAATACAAAGCTAGAATAGTTTCTCAGAAATATTTCTGTTTTAAGAACAGAAATAATTTAACTTGTTTTTTAAAAGTAATCAAATTACACTGTCTCTCTGCCTTTTAGGTCGTATAGTTTTCAGATATAAGTGTTCTTTCAAACAACAATGGAAAATAATAAAATCTTACCCTTGATCTTTTACTTGGTGTATAGGCCTTGGAATTGCTGAAAATAAGTCTCACATCTTTACATAACTCCATTGGTGACTCGTAGTTGCCAGCTTCCAGTGTTTCTCTAACAGTAGCAAAGTCCATAGGAGTGTCAATAATATCTCTATAATCCTGTTTAGAAATAGCAAAGCAATTTATTACAAGTTCTTCCCCAAGCCTTAATGTATCATTTTCATTAGGATGAGTTTGATAAACCTGTTTAACCCAAATGTCCTCTTTAAATAGGTATGGAAGACTGCTGAAGACATTTTGCTGCTTTCCAATAATATACAACATACCTCCTTGCAGACATACTCAGCAGGGTCAAGGTTAGAAGTCAACTGATAGACCTAATTTATTTTATAAAGAGATTTTTTGAAACACAGAGCTCAGAATTTTGTGTCCTAAGGGCTGCATTACTAACACACTGACAGGAAGATAACAGTGATTTGAAAGTGTGACTACAAGCCTTCTGGGTGCCTTAGCAGCTCAAACTTGGGACTAAGACTAATACTGTTCTTACATATTAGCTTTAAAATATGAAGTTTGAATATTTGAACCTGATCAGAGGCTTATCACATCCTTTCTGAAATCTAAGCAGTTTCCCAAATGGAGACCTGACAATTTACAAAAGTAATAAAGTATTAAAAACTCACAGGCTTAGGCAGGACCCAATTCAAGCCAATGACAGAACCATTTTTCTAGGTTATGGAGGAAACAGAGACATATCCATACAACGAAAAGCTTAAATATCAAATTTAACCAAAAAGTTAACTTAATCCTTCAGAGCAAATAGAACCTGCAGGAGTGCCTCTGCATGTTAGGCTTGTGACACCAGGGAGCAGTGTGTTTCATGCCTAAGCCTAGTAGAGTGCTCTCTATCAGCTCATTTGAGGATCTCAAACACAGAGGGCCACTTGTAGTCGGCCACAGTGTAGAATTTAGGTTACTTCAAAAATAATGGTACCCAGTGGCTGCAGAAGTGTCAAGACTGACCTACTAGTGACTTCCTAAAGAGAAGCATTTCTTTTCTCTGAGACAATTAATTTTGCCCAAGTTAGTCATCCTAGAGTGATATTTTACAGAACTTAAGATATGCTAGAAGGAAAGCAAGCAAAATCTTTGCTTTATTACTTGAAGTTTTCATATGATCTTACTTTTAGCTTTTATACTCTGAAATGAAACCAATGATCCTTGACAACACGTCACATGCAACAACCAAACACATGCATTTAATATATGACCACTTTTCACTCAGAAAAGGAAAGACATCTTAATTGGAAAAGGTGTAATTTGCTTTAAAAGCTGTAATTTACTTAACAGCATAAGCATCCCTGAATATAAAATGTTTTCCAAAAAAAGTATCTGAAAGAGCAGAGAAGTATTATTTATTTTGAAATAAGTTTAAAAGAACAGTAAACATTATTATCAAGTGACAACGAAGTGCTGAAAAAAATTCTGTCACTACAGTTGCCTGAAGTTTCAATTGAAAGAATGGTCAACGTAAAAAAAAAAAAAAACCAAACCAACCCACCACTTAACAATTTTGTTCTAAAACACTCACTGGATACTCAAGAAGATCCACTGGTTGTCGAAATGGTTCGGAATCTTCACACTGAAAAATGAGATTCAGCAGCTCCTGGCATTGCTTCTTCCATGACTGAATGTCATATGACTGAGCCCGATTACGTAGCCGCCGCTTTGGCTGATGATCCTGAAATGACAATATTGCCCGGTACATATTAAATAAACTAGCTGCTTTTTTCAAAATCTAGTGGAAAAGTTACCCCACAGAATGTAAATGAATTCACAACATGCAGCACCACAAACAGAAATACTTTTACATTGAACAGCTCGGTAGAACAACATGTCACTAAGTTCAAAACTTTCAAAAAGCTGACACTACACAATACTAGAAATATTTCAGTTTTACATTCCATTGTTTAAAAATACATTTTAGCAACTGTAGCACTAAAAACAAACTAAAAAATTTAAAAACATTTACCTTTCTTTTTCTAGTGGAAGTCCCCGGCACATTTGTGTCTTTCTCTTCTTCCTTTGAGCAAGATAATGAGTCGCATAAAAAGGTTAAAAAATATAAGCATATATGAGTAGGCAAGTTCTTTTATACTTCAGACTTATAATTTGAGTCTTTACAGTCCTACCCCGTCCCTCTGAGAAGCCTTTCATGTAACTGTCAATTTTGAGAACCTCTCAGAAGTCTAAGCAGCATCCTCCAGCAAACTATTAAAGCTCTCTGCACTAAAGGAAGAGAGGAGGCTGGATTCTCACCCAGTTTCCTAGCTGACAAGAAGAAACATTGTACTGACAGAAAAGTACACTCCACTTCCCTAACAGTGACTGAAACCAGTACTTTGGTCTTCCACAGGACAGACAGTGGTCTTGTTTCTCCAGTGTATCAATGCCAGTGCCCAAGACACAACCACTTACCTCATCAGAGTCAGACAACACTTTCTTCTTCATTGCATTGTATAACAGAATTATGTCATAGCAACTCTGATCTCTGTAAAAAGAAACACAAGCTAACATTTATTTTCCATCTTTACCTGTAGAACCAACTGTAATATGCCTAGGAAAAGGAAAATATTTATGAAGCCATTCCCAAATAAAATGAGAATGTGTTTAGTGCTATACGAATACTAAGAGAACTACAGTAATAAGTTAAGCTAACCTCTGCTCAAAAAGTTGTAAATTATAGATCACTTAACAGTGTGAATGTTTTAAAATTAAAAATCATAATCCTTTACCATGCATTTATCACCATCAGAAAAATCTATTCCTATACTATATAAAGGCCCATCTTGCTTTGTAAGGAGCATTAGAGTAAATTTACCATACAAAAGTGCAATTTAATAATTTAATTTAGCACCCGCAATGTATGACATTTGAAATGCAAGTGTGTAAGGACTAACACTGCTATTGCGTAAACCTGCATAATTAAATCAGCAAAACACACACTAATTTTCAATTCTTGATTAACATGTAAAACTCCTCTACAAAGGAAAGCCCAAAGGTGTTCTACTACGTAGCAGAACAAACGACTGGGAAGAAAAGTGGTTTGTAACACTTTTACCACTGTAACTGTAAACACTCAGCAACTCCACACCGGAATCAGCATCCATAATACAGGCTACTGCCATTACCACTAGAACAGCTGTGAGAGAAGGTGAAAAAAGATAAACTAACTGCAACACCCACCCCCCATTTTCAGCTTTTTAAGATACTTAGGTAACTTAAGAAACTAAGACTCAGATTCTCAGATGCATCTAGATATTTCATTCTCATGAGAACTATAGGCTTTACTTTCCATTGTCGAGGCCTTCTACCTTACAGTTACAACCTTAAAAATAAAGTCTGGGCTTTACATGAATTGTTAGTTCATTTAAATTAGTATATTAATAGACTCAAGCTATAGGCCATTATTAAATAAGAATATCCAAGAATATCCACTAATTTAGCTAAGCCAATTAAAAACACACACTTTGAAAAACTCTGAGCCACATACACTTTGAAAAACCCTGAGCTGCTTAATTAATCAGAAGAAAAACCATGTAGGACAAAGATGTTAAAGAACAAAATTAGTAACAGAAAAGCCCTTTAGATACATATCTGTTCCTAATGGTGTATATTTCACTAAAACTTTTAACATCTAAAGCAGTTAAGTGTTTTACATTCTCCAGCCAGTATTAGACATCAGGCACTGAAGAAATTGAGCATTTATTTATGGAGTCAAAGTCCTAGTCAAAGTTCTAATGTTTTTTAAGAACACACAAAATAGAAAAGAACTAGATTTAATTTAACACTGACAAACGAAATCACTAAAAATGTCACAATTTTTGCTAAACTAACGAAGTATCTTGCTGTGTCTACAAGGTGGAAATAGCAGCGCTCATTGTGTATAAGCAAACCAAGGCAGCGGACACAGTAAGCTCTTACAAACTTCAGGTCTGTAGATGTGTCAACTGACTGAAAAATCTTAACTATTTCTCATTGACTTTGTCTATAGATAATAATAGAACATTTAAAAGATAGCTACAACTTCTGTGAACTACAAAGCCTCTAATTTTTACTTTGCATACATATAAAACACCATTTTCAAACCTATTATAAATTGTAATCTAGATTTTAGAATTAAATTCTCCCAATTATGTTAACCCAGCCAGTATTCAAACTCAAAATTAGAACTCCTAACTTACCAACGAATGTATCTGTAACTCCATGAAGATACTCAGACCCATTTTTATGATTTAGGAGAAAGTATCTCAAAATAAAATGCCATGCCAATCTATGCCACTCAATGTATTACAGAACTTGTTTTACAAATTTATGAAATCTTTGTCAACATAAGGTTTATTCTTTTCTGCCCCAACAGCAGACAACAGGCTTATTTAAAGTGAAGAACTATCTCACTTTAAAATTCAGATCTAAAAAGGCTCGTACCTTGGTAAGAGATAGGAATAACAACAGACCTACTAAGCAACTCACTTTATGAAATGCAGCAGAAGATCTGTGACAAATTTGGCAGATTTGACAATAGGACTTCCAGGTTCATTAAATGTGCGAGTATTGTGTTCGATGTACCGGACTTCCCACATTAACGAAGAAAGGCGCCTGTGTAGAAACGGTTGTCAGAAAAGAAAAGGAGAAAGAAAGACAATTTCTAGCAATGTGTATGAACGGGGGGGGGGGGAAGTTACATCCTCCTTCTCATTTACTCTTGTTTTCCCTCACATCAGAAAACGTGCACATCGGATACGCTGCCCTGAGTGACCAGCAGAAGGCATCTTCCTCTGGCTTCCTGTTCTCATGTTATATTCTGTGGTAATCTATACAATGGCTTCAAGAACATACAGCTGACACCCCTCAGGAAAACTCAGTTATGACACTTCAGCTTTTATTATTCCTTTATGATATACATAACCCATCCTATATCACCTTTGAACTCAGTTAAGGATTAACAAAATAGTAATAAAAGTGTTTTAGAATATACCTTTTTGTGACAGATAGACAACTATCAGATTTCCCCTGATTTAATAACCTAATTATAGAATAGCCACATTATAAATAATGATGCATAAAACAAAATAACTGAAAAAATAGATCAAAATCTAAAAAAGACAAAATAATAAGATAGTAAATACTCTGACAGCATAGAACTTACAGGTTTAAGGGACGCCTCATGAAAAGCTACCAAAAATCAAGTGATCAGAACAATCCACAAAATGTTATTAAAAAAAATAATAATTCACTGAAAAGCACAACACAGGGTGGTTGCTTATTACCTAACTAGGCCTGGGCAATATTACAAACTAAAAAAACCCCCAATTTATTGAAGGTGTGTTGATTACCAAAAATAACTGCTTACTCTTTTGACAAGAGAAACAATCCAGCAAAAAGTTCTCTCCATCTGACAGCAAAGCAATACATTAGAGAAGAGAAAGCTGGATTATCTCATACCACACAATAAACACGGAACAACATAAGTTCAATATTGCAATACAATGATAAAAATCAGGGATCCTTTTTTGAAAATGAAAAAGCAAATTCAGTTTAGAATTCAATCTTCATTTAGCATGTATAAAGCACTAAAAATGAACTTTGAAATTTGGCCCAAAACAAAATGCTATCCATATTTATTCAAAAGAAACTAAAGCAACACTGATTTTTAAACAAGAAATAGAACAAGAACTCAAGGAAACAGAAGTAATTTAAAGAACTATAATTCAACATAGATATTTACTAGAAAAAAAAAAAAAAGAAGAAAAGGATAAAACCCACAGCAATTGCAATTGCAGTTTAGGAAAACATCAAAATGGTATCAAAACATATAAACTTCTTTTTATTGCTGTACAGCAACTCAGAATTTCAACACAAATAATTTAAGAAGTCACATTCTGTGTAGCTGGTTAAGCGATAATGCAAGAATATTTTTTAAAGCACATCAGGACAAAAAACCACTTGAGGTATTTTTAAGGTTTCTCATATTAAAATTATTTTAAAAGTACTTTAAAAAAAATTATGAAGTGGAAACTTAATGCTTTGGTCTAAAGTCCTTTTACTAACCCTGCAATTTGAATCTCACATGGAACAGGTCATTTGCATAATCAGGAATTTGAATGCCATATAGGTCTAAAATAAATTTTGGAGATGTTCAATCCTTATTAGAGTTTTAGAAAATGGAAACCTAGATCAAGGGTAGAAGACGGAAGAAAGTAAAAGCGCACATGTGCGCCCACCTTCTAGTTTGGTATGACAAGACAAAGAGCTACCAAAACTACAGCTGCTGGTAGATCACAGCAGAACCGAGACTTGGGTCTAACCTGTAAAATCTGCTTTCCAGTCTTTGCTTAATGGTACTGAGGTCTGTGGGATATGCCACAACAGTGCAATACATTGGGTAAGCTTGAAGATCCACAGGTGCCACAAACGCAGAAGCAATATCTAGATGAAAAAAAAACCAAACAAACCACAAAACCCCCAGTGTTATATACCACAAAGTCCCACAGCAGTTTCAAGATTCACCCCCCTGCAATATACGCTATTTCTTCATGTTTGAAATGCACAGCAGTTTCCCAAAAATAACAGTTACTACTCTAGATACTCCAAACTATTTCTGATATTCTATTTAGAATGCTTGCTGAGGTGTGTGCTGTACATACCATTGCTGCAGTGACTGGGTACCCATTCTGTTATGCATGAAGCACCACACTCCCCAGAGGCACAGCAAGTGCACGTATAATATACACATTTGAAAAGTATAAAAGTTATATACAGATGAAGGCATGTAATTCAGTATCATTATTTACAGCACAGGCTTGTTTCATTTCGTTTTGTATTGCCACTCTCACATCTTCAAACAAAGCAATCCATTAAATTCCTGCCATAAAAGTTACAGTGCTATTTCAGCCTCTGTAAGATGTGGGTAAAATCCACGCTCAAAGTAAAACAGAAACACTCTCTCCTGTCCCTACCAAAAAGCAAAGAAGCCTTCCAAAACCAATCCCATATAGTGCTAGAGGACTGCTGTGCAATTTAAGTCTGTGCACCGAAACAATGTTGCCATTTCCCTCCTCTGCTTTCAAGCATCATGAGGGCTTAGACAAATCATTCTAACATCTTATATCTCAAGGAAAAATACTGCAATACAAAACAATGAAACTACCTTTTAAATTCTTAAAAGTCTTTAAAAAACAGATAATATGCTGTTGCTAAAAAAAGACTGCTCTTCTTCTAAAAGCTGTTTACTTATTCTTTCGAATGTTCTAGCAACTGCTACTTTGTACCAATATGCACCACCACACGTGCTATAGCTAAATCCCAAACTAAGCAGTCTGTCGTACAACATAATGCAACCTTGTAAAGCATTACTCTTAGATGGCACAGCAAAAACAGCTCAAATTTAATTTCCTCACAGTTTTTTTAAAACATAAATCTCTAATTTGTTTTACTACACTGTACAGGTAATTCCTTTGTTTAGGAAGCAAAGGGAGGTTTCTTATGCAGTATGTCATCAAAGAAACCATATGGGATATACAGGTAATCAGAATTATTTCAAGAGTTAAGTTTTATGGCTTTTTTGAAGCATGTCTTACTTTGTATTAAGTGCTTCAAAAATCAGTTAAACAAAGTGTCTGTGACAACTTTTATATTTAATGCATGACCACTGTTAGCCCAAAGCCTAAGACTGCTGATTTAACACCTTTTGATCCCCATAAAGACATACAGAAGACTTCTAATTCAGCCTGTATTTGCTGATGGATCCCCATCCAGACATCCATCTTTGATCAGGTAAATTTTGCAGTGATGTGTTAAACATTTTTAACAATTACTTTTTCAGAAGCTATGTAAAGAGTAATTGCTCAACAACCAAATAGCAAGTAGCTTTCCTAAGGTAATCAATTACTTTTTCCTAAGCATTATGTATAATTAAGGAAAAATGGAGAAGAAATCAGGAATTAGAAAAGACTAATACAGGGAAAATCCACACATAGGTATTCATTATCTAATTAAATCTATGACTTTTTTCTTCCCCCCCATCTGTCTGTAATGTAGTTAATATTCTCTTAATCATAAAGGTTTTAATTTTAACCCCGAACATGAGAATCTGGTAGCTAAAAGTTAAAAATCAAGTACTTTCTTTTAACATGTAAAACCCCTAGCGTATGTCAAATTATCTACAAAAAAGCAACAGTTACCTTGGGAAACAGGAAAAAATTTAGGTTTCATAAGTACTCACTATATAAAAACTTTTAAAATGTTCAATGAGAAAGTTTTGTTCTAGTTAATCAAGAGGTTAAAGGTGTATTTTATCACAATTACTTTGGTAATTTCAGAAGTGCACATGATCACTGTCTGAAAAACATAAACCAAAAACATTTCCCATATTATTCAGAATTTACCTAGAGTCATTAGTTGATTTATCCCTGCAATAATTCTGTCACACTCCTCATCTCGGGTCCTGGAGCCCCACTCTCCATCCAAAGGTTTGTAGAGCAGTGTTCTACGTTCATCATCAGTTAAAGGAACACTAGTTCCCAGTTCTTCTGGAAATACAGCTGGAATGTAATATGAAAATTAAATAAAGCATAAATGTTTGCATCTTGTGTAACGCATATACCTGTAAATCAAAAATATCATGAAATCATTTTTACAAATGCATAGTTCTTGATTGCTCAAAGACATTTTGGATGTATCCAGTATCCTTTCTGTTTATTATTCTGTGTTACATTTAAATTCTTACAATGCAGTTTGGTGCAGTAGTCCTCCCTGGAGAAAGATTTATCCTCTTACAAATAGCTAATTGTAAAATTTATTTTAGAGCCAATTAAGACACTAATTTATCCCAGTTAAAATTTGTGTTTTGGTTTTGGAGTTATTTTTTGTTTAAAACCCAACATTCTTGGTAATAACTTGTTTTGGTAAGGAATGGCAGATGATTTCCAGAGGGAGTTTAAGATAACTTTGACATTTCTGCTAAACATTCCCCAGGTAGTAGTTCTACAATGTCACAGTTCTGAGTTCAAATGCTAAAACCAGAGTTCCTGAGTGTACAAAGGAATAGTGTTCTCACCTTAGCACCCTTGAGGACCTACCAATATTGACAATTTATAATGTAACAGCAGATTTTCAAGGTATGATGTTAAGCGGTCCTCTTAACAAGTTTTAAGAAGGTGTAACAAATATTGATATTTGTGAATATAGTGAAAAAATCAGGTTCAGGTTTAGTTATCTTAAGCAGTACCTATCCTTTGTCTGAAAATGGTTTCTCCTTTCTTAAGACAACAGGAATTGGCCTCTACTAAAAAGTAAACAGGGCCTTCTATTTTAATTATTTTAGTTATGTTACCAGTCTAACACCTGTATTTTACTTATGACAAGGAGGTACCCATTAAAAGAAGGATTGAACCAAAATGAAAAGTTGAAATGAGCACATTTACAACTTAAAATAATTAAGAATTATTTATCGTTATTTTTGAGAGACAACATTATCAAATGTTTCATGGAAAACACAAATGAAAATGCTGATTCTACTTTGCTTTAACCAGAGTTCTATGAAGTCTTAAAAAAACCCAACCAACAAACCAAAAACCTATGTAAGAAGAAATACTACATTCTTGTCTGTGAACATGTGAACAGTGGCCATGCTATGCTGTCCACTCTGCAGCATGTGTATCTGCTACATGTGCTGGTCCAGAGGGGGAGAAAAATCCTACTCTGTACCAAACTCTCTCATAGGCACAGGTTGCAACTGCAATGCACTGAATGTCTGCAGGAATGCTGACGTATCTTAGAGCAGCCAGTTTCCTCAAGCTGATCTAGGGCATGGGTTTATCTTCAATCCTTCCTAACTGTACAAAAAGTTAAATTTAACTGTACATTATCTATAGTAATTTTTGTATTTGTCTATTTTCAACATCACTCAGTTTATCTAGCATGGCTGGTTTTTTCACAGTTCTTTTATCTTGATTCACTTTTAGTTTAGTAATTGATTTAAAGATACTCTTTAAATGCAACTGGTTTGTGGGCCTTCCTCCCATCACCCCAAAAAAATAGGATTGTTTATGTAAAACCATATAACATTTTTTTTTTCTTCTTAAAATACACTTGTAAAGCAAATTCTATTATTAAGATAACATACCATTACTTGGTATCAGCTCCATGTCCCAAGGGCTCATCTTCTCAGTATCACCATTGTCCCAGCTTAAAAATAACCACACTTGAATTATCTATTAATATTGCTTCAACAATGTAATTATTTAATGTTTGTAACATAACTTAAATTTATATACCCCAGACTATTATAGTAAAGTGGTACAGAGAAATGCATGACTGAATTTAATGAAAGCAAGTTTCTCAGTCAGTACTTCAAATGAAATAACTAATTAACATAAAAAAGATTGAAGATAAATTTGCTAACCAGACATTGTAGCACTGGAATAAGCTATCAGGATAATCAGGCTGAAGAGGTTCCTGGCTTTCAATTGTTCCAAACCACCAAGCATCATCTATCACTGACCTGAAACGATCACCTAGGTAAGAACACAAAATAATTTCATTAATATAAGGCATGTTACCCTCCCAAGAAAAGCAGGTTTTAGATATATCTGGCTTGATCTTGAATACAGAAATCCTTTGGGACATTTACAGCCTTAGCAGGCAAGCATGAGTCAATGCTCAGTTAAAAAAAAGCCAAACAAAACTACTAAATTCTTTCTGAAGATTGTTTTTTAACCACAATGAAAGTTAATGTGGCATTTTAGAAAAATACCTATTTACAAATCTACCTATACATTCTTTACTTATGAATTTATTTCTTAATTTCATATAAAAGGTAAGACATTTCAATGCTTTAAGACTCCTTTAAGATTCAAATCTACTTGCATTAAATACTACCTGCTACCCTAAGATAACTGAGCACTATGACACTTCTATATGGGGAATATTTTACAAGCTGCTGAGCTCATCCTCCTTAGTTTCTGAAGGGCTTTTTCAGCGATGCAAATGTAATTCAAGAGGTTCATTCCCTTTACTATGCAGGCAATCTGACTGATAATAGAATAAAATTTATTAAAGCTTGCTGAAAAGGTTAGCAAAGTAATTTACTGTGACTTGCAATTGCTTCACTACCACAAAGCATTCACGCAGCTGAGAAAAAAGGTCAGAAGCATTATTTAAAAAAATTACACATGAGAATGCATGTATTACACAACATCATAAATGCTAACATTTTCTACAACACAAGCCACAAAATTTAGAAACAATTTTTAGTGTAGTATTCAGCTCAATACAAGAACAAATGTAATTTAAGTCTGAGATTCCAAGAACAACACATTTTTATGCTCATAGGATATACACTCTCAACTGCTGTAGCATTTATTCCATTTCAACACATCCAACCTCTGCCCAAATGCTTGCTGAAGTTGTCTGAACTAACAGGAAGTAAATATATTCTCAAAAATGGTCTGCTTTCTTTACTGCATTTTTTTATACTTTAAATTTAATGGATCACAAGTAATTTCAGGACAATAACAAAGCTTCTGTTAATAGTCCTAATTGTGCTGAATAGGACCAAGTAAACCAGAAATATCTGAAATGCAAGATCAAAAATGTAAATAAGGGCTGATGCTTTATTTTAAAAGAATAAATTATTTTCTGAAGAGCTATAAATTTACAGTCTTCCAATCTGGCCTTCCCTAGTGATCAGTTTTACAAAGAAATGTGCGTAGGTACAACTGTGAGTGACTTCACTGAGTTGAACGTTAAGCAGAACAAAGCCACTTGAAGGGGCATATAGTGGCAGCTGCTTCTAAGTTCTCAAGGGTCACAGCATTCCTACAGACAGAATGCTAAAGCAGGAAAGAACATGATTGAAAGAACCATCGCCTGAATCACTACTTTCCCCATGTCCTCTGTGCTACCTCATCTATGCAGAGAGCAGTCTTACAAAATCTCTTACAAGAAGGTGGCTCTAGTGCAATTTTCCAGAACTGAGTATCCCCACATAAAGCACACTTGAAGATAACATAAAATGTATGTTGAATTTACAGTGGTTGCGATGTAAGAGACAGGTATGCACACCTGTCTAAGACATACAGCTGAAGTTGCAGGAATACTACTGGAATAGCTTTTAGCCCAAATATTAAACTTGAAGTTTAGTAAGTTTAGTAAGATAAAGATATGCAATAAATAGAATCGGAATACAAATAAGAACCTGTAATTTCTCAAACTTATGTTTGTTCCCTCTAAAAGGATTTATACATTAATATAAATTTAATATTAAAAATATAATAGATAAGAAAATATTTTTCCCTAAAACAAACAAAACCCAAACAACAACAAAAATTCACATTATTTGCATTGGAAGCTTGATAAAAGGTCCTGGTACTTCCAATACTTTCTGTGTAGCTTCAATTTATTCCAGACTGCGAATTTCTTGAAATACGGTTGCCAGCCCAGGAAGCCTGGCTAGGCTATTTACAAACAAATTATGGCAATCATTCTGGTGCTGCTGCAATTTTGTGCAAAAACATGGCATAGCAGAGGAGGACAAGACAACAGATCCATAACCATGAAGAAAGAGCAAAGCTTAGTGACATACGAGTAGATCTTGATCAACCTTGTCACTTAAGAGATCTTTAAACTGAAATGATCTTTGAAGAAGAAATCCAGGTTTACATTTCTTAGTGGATCAGAAGCCTAGGTCTTTACCAAATTCCCAATAGAACTGAAGATGAACTGTCTTTTCAGACAACATAGTGTGAAGTATGAGATGATGTGGAACTTACTCCTATGTCATCACGTAATTTATACATCTACTGCTAAGGCACACAACCTAAGGATATCATAGGACAGAAGATTAATTTATTCCATTGCTGAAAGGTGATCTTTGTCATCATATGGAAAAGATGACTAGGAAATTGATCTGACTGGAGGACCTAACAGTCATGGGCATTCTTCCAGTATCCAGTACTCCAAAATAACTGAGCACAGGCAAAGTAAAAAGAATCCAAGTCATTCCCTCATCACTTAGCAGTGAATTATAACTATATACACTTCAACGCAGCTAAACCACAGGGTTTAGAACAGAATTCAAAAAGTGTAAGAAGATGGAAAGAGCACTCTTTGTACAATCTAGAAATCAATTTCCAATTTTTTAAAAATTATTTCCATATTTTCAGCAGATATTTCAGAAATTGAAAAAAAAATAATCCTAGTAGCAATGCAGTTGTAGGAGGGCCTTCGATTAAAAAAAAAAAAGATACACACAATATATAGGCTACAAGAAGTTATCAGCTAGCAATAAACACCATATTCCTCAAACCTATCCCTAACTATTCGCTCTGCAAATATACAACTGACTTTTTCTTTGCAGTTTCTTTTAGAGATCACCTTCACTATTTTGCTTGCTTGCTGACACTTTGATCAAGGACAAAGTAGAATTCCCCAGATAACTATGGGCATATCTTAGTCTCTGATTTCAGCACAGTATTAGGATTTATTTACTATAACCTACTTTTAAGAAAGTTATCATGAAAATAGGTAGAAACTTAGAAAAACAAGCAAACAAAACCACAGCACGCAACTCTCCCACAACTCACCTATATTCCATCGCCTATGCTTTGCATCATCGAATTGTTGCCTCAAAACTAGGAAATCTATGACATCTGGCATATCATGGTACCTAATTACAACAGAACACATAACTATTAAGTGATAAAACAGAAAAAGCATACAGTAAGGCACTTACATAAAAAAATTAACACTTCGAATCCAACACTTGAAAAGCACAAGGTCAATATTACTGTCATCATTTAACTTTCAACCTCAACACCCCCCTGGCCATCCCCCTCCAAGAAAACTCCCAATTTGCATACAATACTGCTTTCCTTACTTCATGGTGAAGGCTCCTCCAGTCAGTTTACCCGTATCAGGGTCAAGAAAAGCTAGTTTAAGACAGCAGAGAGTAGGCAATCCCACTTCATACTTAATCCCAACTATTTTCATCAGCTCTTGCTCCTAGAATAAACAAAATGTACCACCACTGAAGTTAACTGAAATAGCTTTCTGAAACATGAAAATATGGGTATATTGAATATACTATATTTCTGCCAGATCACATCAAAATCAATCTGAAATTTAGTCTTCCACAACAAGCTATTATTTCACAATGCAATATGTTTGAAAAATTTGCTGTGAAGTATAACCATCTCATCTGCTCGAGCAGATACAAAAAGTAGCACAGTTGAAGGTCTGGTTTCATTTGACTATTAAGTTAAATTTTTCCTCTTATTTTACAATATTAGGAGCACTAAATTTATTTCTATCAAGGAGTTACTTCCAGTTAGTTTCTATTTTTTTTTTTAATATTAAGATATAAACAAAAAAGAAAAAGAAGTCATACCCGCAATTCCATTTTATGCCATGGTTGTTTCTTGGGATTAATATTATATACTTTGTTCTTCTTGGCCATTACAACGTATGCTTCATGACCTTGTCGGAAATAGTAGACCTAAAAGTGAAGTGTGACAGTTATCCAACAAAGACTCTGAGGAGCTGAAATGCTAACAAGTCATTCCCATACAGTGTGTGTACTCTCTCTTTCATCAACTTTTCAGTCTGTTTTCCTGCAAAAGTTGTGGGTTCTTAAAAAATTAAGTGGAGGAAAATTTTAAAAGCTATTACAGAAACATTTATAGAAAAAAGCAGGAAATACTTAGAACACTGTTTTCTGTATGAACAAAATACCCTAAATTACATGTGAGACCAAAACAAAATCAGTACAAAACCATCCATGTATCATTGTACCACAGAGCAACTCAGTGACAGCAACAAGAATTCCACTAATCCACCTGGTTAATCATCACTGCAGGACAGCCCTAAGTTAACAATCAAGCATCACTAAATTCACTATCTATCTTATCTTTTTTGAACAAGAATATATTCTAGAAGGAAAAAAGTCTGTTATTGTTCTGGTAAGATTTTGGTGTTTGCTTCCATGTAACTGAAAAAATAGCTTAACAAAGGCATGAACAAACTAAAAAAGACATTTCCAGTGCTTATTAATTTTTTTTTAATCCTTCCAGTATAAATTTCCATGGTCAGACATCCAGAGTCTAACAGTTCTACTTTGATCTTGTTGTATAAGATACCACATGGATGAACACTTTTATTATAAGCCATCACTGTAATGAGGTAGTAAGCTGAAACCCATAAACATGTATTCAAGGAATGTATTTGAAAAGCAAAACAGAGGTTCCACAAACTAGCTAGAACAAAATCTGATAAATGGCTGTATTCTTGGTACGATGCATGCCAAACAAAAGATCCTCTGTAAGTGTCCTAACATGGGATTTCCATCTAACAGCATGAGGGAAAGATAGCTTTAATGTAAAGGTCCAATGCAACAAAAAAAAAAAGCAGAGCAGAAATCCCCCTAAGTTTTAAAATATACAAATAAACACACTAATATTTGTATTTCTATCTGCTTCCCAAAACTCTTGTTTAAAACATTGTGAAGAAGTGTCTGCCAACTTTCTACATTAACAGGTACTGAACTCTTAAGTGTCACATGGAAATTTTTAACTCTTTTAAATGGAGAAGGACTCAGCATCACATTTTTTTTAAATCTGGTTTTAGAGTATTCAATATACACAATATCCTCATAGGGACAAAACACATAACAGCTACAAAAGGCATGAAAGCAGTGAGAATCTCTTAGGCATTGTCAGAATCTATCTGTCAGGAAAAGGAAGAGGCTACTGAGACAAATCTGAAATAAGGCCACTTTACATTACACTCTCAACATTGTGATGATTGTTTCCCATACCTTCCAGTGAATCAAAACAAAAAAGTGCACAGGCTACAAACAATCTCTGCTACACTTAGTGTTTCTGTGAAACCACTACATAAATTCAACCTACTCTTTACAGAAGTGAAATATTCTGTATTTTGCAAATGGCTCTAAGCATTGCATCTTCTGTCAGAAGAACAAATTTGGAAGATTTCTGTGAAGAAAAAAAATTCATGTCTTTTACCAGGAACTATTCTTTTTATTCTTGATTAATTCCTGCTTCTTCATGTTTGTTGTAGGACACAGACAAAACTGTTCTTTATCTGTGTTAATGGCAGAACATTGCAACAAACATGCCTTGTATTTGGATATTCAGACAGGGAAGTTGCAGCCCCATCTCTCTGGTGTATTTCCACTGTTCCTCAAGACACATGGCAGAGATCTGTAAACAGCACTATTCAGAAAGGGAAATGTGGTGGCACGTGCTATTCTTATGCACTAAGTGTAACTAAATATAGCACTACTGTTTTTTCTTACTTTTTTGTACAGCTTGAGAACAAATTTGAAATATCTCTCCTCCCAAATCTTATAAAACATACCTACTATCCAGCAAAATGTAGGAAGGCCACACAATATCTCTTCTCACAACATTTTTCTAATTAAACCAACCCTTTATTTCTGTGAATCTCAAAAGTAACTTTCTAGATTAATAATTTCTTTTCACATATTAAGTAAATCTGGGGAAGGCAAGTATCCGAGATGGAATTTCAGACAGAGCAGCTAGATTACAAACGTACTCTCTATTGGTGCAATTAATTCCTCCTTTCTAGGCACAGGACAGGAAACTTCCTGTTCTCCCATATAAAGCATTTTCAGCAAAAGGATGTACCCCACTTAGATATTCCTAGTACACACTGTACATGCTACTCAGCAGGTGCCAAATCAAACACAACAGTTTAACTTACTAAACCAATACGATATTAAAGTCACCTGAGCAGTATGGTACTGATAAATCCTTGCCTGCTTCACTGTATCCAGATGGTATCAGGCACCAAATATATTTATTTGGATTTGATCTTTGAACAGCAGAGTTTCCAAAACATGCTTACTGGAGGGTATAAATCCATAAGCATTTTCTCTTGTTGCATCTCTCAACTTCAAATGCTCCTTCCGTCCCTCACTAGCTTTGTCAATGTAATTTTTGCAGTTGTGCTGTGAACTGGATCTGTGAAGTGATCCAGTAAAAACAAAACTGCTTGCACATGCAACCTCTGCTTCTGATTCAGTTTCTAAAGTGGTGCCCACAAAAAGCTTTAGCTTGGGAACAAAGTTAATCAACTTTGCCACCGTTTCAAGTATTTCTCCAACAGCATTCTGTAGGTCTGATCTATACAACAACTCTGTTTAGCAACTCAGAAAACATGCTGCTCCCCAAGGAGACAACACACTGCCCATTACAGCATAAGCCAGCTATTTCCTCTTATTTTAACCTGAGGGGGTTTTAAACATGCACAGACTCTGGCTTTCAAGACTGCATTTTATCCAGTACTACTTATTTGTACAATTCACTGTAATGTTCACTTGCTACATATTCCAAAGTAGAAACTGGTGGGTGTCTTTTTGCTACTGTATTTTCAGACATCGGGTCATGTTTACAGAGTGTTTACAGTCTGGTTGGTATAAAATACATATAAATAAAATTTTTCTTGTGGTTTTCTGTTCTAAGAGACTAGCAGAAGTTTTCTGATATCAGGAACACAAGTGAGAAGGACAATATCAGAGTTTTCCTTCTGAATAAATGATTTTTTTTTAAAAATTACATTGTCCACTCAAAACAATCACACCAAACAAAAAAACCCACAACCTTCCCCCAGAGGCTTAATTCCTGGTTTTTACTTCAAGTCCCAAACTGAAGTATGTTTTTCAGGCTTAATTTCATATTTGATTTCTTACCTGTTCTTCAGCATACCAAATGCTCTACAATTAAGGAATATTTTCATGACATAAAGCACCTCATACAGCTTGTCTACAGGTGTCATAAGGAAATTAACACACTGAATACCATACAAGAAGGCACACTACTGCAACAGCAAGGAATAATAATAATAATAATTTTTTTTAGACGTCAAAGCAACACTGTGCAGAATATTTTCTAAATACAAGGAAGTGAAAGCAAATTTTAGCTAGATCAAAGAATGTTTTTAAGAAAATCCGAAATATTTTGATTGTAAGTCTCTGGGGAAAAAATGCACAGATTAAAATAAAAAAGGCAAAAACAAGCCAAAAGAAGCAAGGACACATAGGGAAAACTAACTACAATACCTCATCCCCCATCTGTGGCACAAATGGGCACCGCCGAGGAACAGTATCTGTAATCCATGCTGAAGGCAGCCATTCTTCCAGCGTCAAACCATTTTCTGCCAGAACTCCTACAGCCAGCCTCTGAAGAAAACATACACATCAGATTAGTATGAAATTTTTGCTAGCGTGAGGATTAATTTTAACTGCCTTTTGAGTTTTTTTGCGGGGGTGTGTGGGGATGAGCTCTAACAAGAACTGAATTTAATAACAGTCCAGTAACCATGTCTTGTGCCCAAAAAGAAAAAAACGGAAGCATGTCATTTACTCTAATCCACTTGGTTGCCTTGACCAAAACAGCACTAAATTATACAGCTGCCTCCAATTAGGGAACCTTGCACAAAACAAGGAGGAAAAGATTTATGAGGTAAATCATGTGAAAATTACCTGGATTGGGTACATCCACCTTACCTACTGGCATATTTACTATAAAGTGCAGTGGAACTGCACTTTCTGAATGTATTTCCACATCACATACTTGAAAGCAATGACACTCACTGCAGTTGCTTGTCCTAGGTGCACACTGCTTGTCTGTATCTAATAGGTCAGATTAAGCAGGGGTTTGTACAACCATTCAAGCAAGGCTGCTTTGAAATTCCTAACAGGATCTTATGTGTGTACAGACAGCAACCCTGGATGGCTGTACAGAAATCCACTCCATACAGCCACTGATGGAAGACTCTGCATCTCCAGACTGCAAATAGGATACACCACATGTAATTCCATTACACAAATTCAAGTGTGGTTTCACATGACAAGTAGTACTTTGATGAGTGCACCAGCAAGTATCACAGGAAAAAAATATACATAAAGTTAAAAAAAAAGTCCACCAAAAAAAAAATTAAAACAGAACCTCTCTATTGTAATAAATCAATAACATAGAAGCACTTTGTGAAGTCTGAGGTTCAAGCAGGTCTGTCTTGCAAAAAACTGATACACTGCATCAGAGCAAAGTGTCCAGCTAACTGGTGAATTATGGGAAGGTAAGAAACAGCCTTTAACCAGAGAACCTTCCCTTGTCATATCTTTACACATTAATCATCAGTTTAAAGCTCTCTGGAAGCCAAACTTGATCTTAGTTATTCAACAGGAAGGCACTATTTCCAGTGACTTTTTCAAGTAATTTCTGCAACTCTACTAAAGCATTTAGTAATTAGTTCCACTACCTGACTACATGCTCAGGTGGATTTGGGGTGTTTGTTTGCTTTTGGGGGGATAGGGATGTTGAACGGGGAAACGGCTCAGTTCTGAGCTTCATGTCTGTGTCATTGGGTGCTACATCTTATTGTAACAAAATAAGGAAGGACATCATTCTGCATTTATTCCTTTCTAAACCATGGTAGTTTTATACAAGCTTTTTCATCATATCTCTTCCAAACTCTCTCCCTTCTAAGAGAGACTACTCTGTGTCTGCCCAAAAGAACCAAAAATGTTCTCTACTTTTGATCTTTCTGGGTGATCCTTCCTTGTCCTTCTTCACTGCCATATCAATTTTTTAGACTGATTTTTGGTAGAGGAGATTAGAAGCGTAAGCACCATTCAAGATCATGAAGCCCACGCATTAATAGACATGACTGTCAATTTTTCTCTGCTCCTTTCTTAATTTCTAAGATTCTCTGTGTGGCTACAAAGACAGTCAAAACTTCTTTCCTCAATGAAAAGCCCTAATTTTGAATCAGGATCAGGATGAGGAAGAACTTTCTATCAGAAAGGCCTGTGAGCTCTCTGCTCAGTAAGGAGGTCAAATGTCCACCAAAAGAAACTTCAAAGACTAACATCTGTCAGAAATGACAGGTGTAATTAATGGGATAGAGGAAAGAGAGATGATTTTCTGCAATTCCTTCCAGCCTCATATTTTCTTGTGACTCAAGAAATAAGCAGGTCAGCTTTAAAAGTCTGAAATATCTAGGCCTGATATTTTTTGAATTAAAGACATCCTGCATCTCAATAACTGGGACTAAAATGGATGCAAGATTCCCAAACCACTCAGTTTAGTTTTAATCTAAGTGGAAATATTAGGCTGTCAACCAGTTTTTTATTTTATAATAAGAATCTAAACTAGAGGTTTCAATCATTAAAAAAGCCCCCCACCATATATTTTTCTCATCATCTTTGGTTTCTTATGTCTACTGATACCTTCTTTTGGTTTCAGACTGTGTAAATACCAATATACTATTAGTATTGACAGTACAACTAATAACTGCACAATAAACAAAAAAGCAGCCTAAACAACGAATAAAGACCTAACATCCTGCATGCCATACCAGAGATTCACAGTAAATCTGACACTGTGCCAACCTGCATATTTAAATAGCTGTTTTGTCAGTTTACCTTCTAATGAGGGCTAAAACATTGAAATAATGATCTTAAAGAATGCTGAGGACTTCTAACCTCATAAATAAACAAAATACAGTTATTTAGTTTAGACGATACAGCTAGCTTCTTTGGGTATTGCAAAAACAGAAGCTTTAAGTTTACAAAAACAATTAACATCTACCAGATAGATCACTTCTGGTCTCTGTAAAGAAAGAAGGAAGAGTGAAGTTTTCAGATCTAACAATTAAAAACAAAACAACCTCTCAAAAACACACTGAAAATAACCAAAGTCACAGAAAATTTCTATGCACTGATCTAAACTGAAATTACATTATATTAGAAAGCAAACAAAACACAAACAACAAAATCCTGATGAAGTCATATTTGCCTTGATGGAGATACAGTGGCAAGCATAATGCGAATATCATATATCATACAGAATTGACAGAAAAAAATGGCACGGTTGTGCAGATCTAAAAGAAAGTGCAATTATATGGGGAGCCAGGTCAGCACAGCTGTAAAAAATACTGGCACATTATACCAATACTCAATTGTATTGGAAGTTGAATACTCTACTTCCACAGAAAGGGTTTCTGGTGTGAGCAAGGAGAGTGATACGGACACTAGAAGTGTTCCTTATGTCAAATGTATCATTATAGCCATCTATCATTTGACTTGCAAGTCTTTAATTATCATTTGTTATGAGTGAAAGTCATGATGTGTTTTAAAATCAGACAATATTAAGGTGTATATGTAACTGAATCATTCATTAAATTATTTCTAAGTTAGCAAGAATGAGCAACCTGCAATACACAAAGAACATCTAACCTTTTGTTTTCTCTCTTTGGGTTTCCTCTTCTTTGGTGATGTTGATGGTCCATCCTTCTCCTCAATACCCTTTTTCCTTTCCTTTTTAATTTGCTTCCTTTGTTTTTCAGGTTCTTCTTCATCCTCTGAACTACTTTCTGCTTTCTTTGTTTTAATTTTAGGAATTTTCTTTGGTGGTTGCAAATTGATTCCTGCATCTGCCGTCCAGTCAGAATAATCACTAGAATAGTCACTACATGAGATATAACAAAGAAAAAAGAAATTAAAATCCCAAAGTTAAAAAGTGCATTGGATTACATAATATAACCCAATAAAAGGTTACAGTTAACAGTCTAGCTAACTACAATATTTTAATGGTTAAATTTATTTAATCCTTAATAGTTAAATTTATTTAATCTTTAAAACCTTATATTCTATCTACAATTTAAATGGTAGTAAACAAAAAGCCCTGACATCATTTGGTCTTGTAAGAAGCTTAACTTATAGCATCCCTCAAAGTAAACACCCTGTTTACTTCATCAACTCAAGATGATACACACTGAAGTCTGGATATTGTTTTCAATATTTCTGGCTTTGAATAGCTTTGAACAGCTTTGAACGAAAAAATAAAGGATGATTTATTCGCTAATTTCAAACCAAGGATCACAGATCAGACAGAGTCATAGGAAACTGCTACTACCTGCCTGAAACATTTGTGTGTCTGAAAAGAAATACCTTCCTGCAAAACAATTGTGCTTCCAGCAAACAAGGACAAAATCTTCCTGAATTTTAGTTAGCAATATGACTGAAAATTAAATCCTGAAAGTTTCATGTTCTTGTTCGCTTTTTCTTCTAAATCTGCACACGTGTTAGTTATTACTCATTAATTGTTTACAGCAAAAATTATTAAAGACTTATTGGCAAGAATTTTCTCTGTAAGGTATATATACTGTCACTTACCTAGAACTGCCATCACTGTGCCATGCTCTTTCGTCATCTTCTGATGTTCCACCGCTGGCAACAACTACTTCCCCTTCCTATTAAGGAGAGCAGCGGGCATTGGGTAGGGACAGAGGGAGAGGCAGAGAAAAAGAAAGCATTTTCTTTAGAGCTTAAGTTATAATATATGACAATAGAATGAAAACTTTTCTAGGCTTTATATGTGTGATAAACATATGACATTCTAGAAGCTTTATTCTAAAAAGGCATTTTAGTTTGCAGATAGTTCCTTTACTTTAGTGGTCTTATATAAAGAAGTATGAAGCTATCTGTGCTCGGCCAGACACAGTGTAGAGCAACATTTTTCATCACCATTTGACAAGGCTAGCTTACCTTCGCAAAAATTATTTCAAGTCTTTTTAATGTAGTATTTCCACATCTTTTCAATATTAAAAAAAACTCCAATATGAACTTTATGTACTCATCACTCATTCTCTACCGTATTTACAAAAGCACAGAATGATCGAGGATGTAAGGGACTTCTGGAGGTCATATTATCCAACCTCCCTGTTCAAGCAGGGTCACCTAAAGTTGGTGACCACGCTGCTAGGCCATGTGGGCAGTACTGACTAGGCTTACAAGTTACACATATACTTTGCAAAATACCCTTACAAATGAGCATTTTTCTCCTTTGTCAATTACTTTTTAAGTCAAAGCTAAATATATACAACAGTGTGTGAAAACCTAATACAACATAATGTTTTTAAGACATGAAAGCAAACACACAATGAAAAATGTAACTTGAGTTTCCACTAGAAACAATGTTTCATTAGCTGAAGCAGGAGCTTAATGAGTAGAAGTGGAATATGTAAGACTGCCTCATGAATAAGGATCTTACATCTGAAGAACTGTGTCCATTTTCCAACTCTTCAGCAGGCCTTGCAGTTTCTTCTACTGCATATCTTGTACGGTAGTTGTGCTGATTAGCTGCTTGTTTCTTTGAGTCACTAGCGTCTAGTAAATTATCATGAGAATGGTTCTGTGAAGAGACAAAAGTCAAAATATATAATTTTTGAGCATACATTTTATTAATACATGGCATTTTCTTTATTAATAGTATTCCAGGAAGCAATTTTTGCATTAGGAAAAAGTTACAAACCCAAGTCTAAAGAGCTGCTAAAGAAAACACTCCACATGCATAGTTGAATGAATATAAGCACCAAACAGTTCAGTGTATTCTGGAAATAACTAAATTTCTTCTCAGGCACAACACAATTTTTAAATCTGTAATTATTAAAAATACTCATTCTCTGCAAAGTACATGTCAGTTAATAAGGACTAAAACAAGGGCTAAAACATAACTACTGATAGGCTGCTAAGGGCTTGTAAAAGCTCAGAATTACACTAAAAATGGCCAAGGAAAGGAGACTCTTAAACAGAAGTCCAGAGTGTTATTTTGCAACCGAGGGGTCAGATGTGTTAGAAGAGAGACCCGTACAGTAATACATCCCTTAGCATACAGAGATGACTGTTAGCAAATACAAGCCTTTAAATGGTTTGATGATGCATTGAAGAGTTCAAATGAATGAGTCAGTTTGAAAGAATATGAGTTGATAAGAAGCTTAAAAGAATGAAATAAAGCTGTAATTTAGAACCACTTCATGCTCCAGCATTAAGAGATTTTGTTCCTCCTGTAGAATATATATAATGCAAACACTTGCTCTCAATACCAAGTGTGCAATCTTGTGTTAGTCCCCAATCACTGGGAAAAAACCCAAGAGTTATGATCTCAATTTCAAGAGTTTTGTGCTAATTTTTTTTTTGGCTTGTATAGTCAAACTTCAGATCCAACAAAATAATTTCTGGGCACATTCCTAGATGCCACAAAAAGAGGTACATTTCCCCAGTGCTATCCTTCTGCCACGAAGAAAACCTTGGATATCTATCAGGTGCTGATATAGTTGAAAAAAACAGTCCCAGCGACAAAGAAAGCAGAACGGGAACAAAATACAGAAAGGCACTAATATTTTGAGAGTCTTCTAGTAGAGCAGACTGCTTTTACATATTTCTCTTGGATTTTCTTTTTCTTTTGTAGGAAAGAGAAGATCTTTCCTATCATGTATGATAAAAGTTGGTTCATGAGGTTAAATTTTCTTGTTAAGGGAAATAACTCCCACTTTTTACATCAAAGCTGTACTAAAACTTGGCTAATCAACAGTAGCTAAGATTTAGTTTTCCTTAGCCACAACAATCATCATTAAAATGCAAAAGCCTAGTTACTAGTTTTTCTCCCACGCTCTCTGTTAGAAGATACACACCTTCTGCAAGCACAACAGCAACAGTTCGGTGGAGTACGCCAGCACACCACTCTGTACAATTGTGTTCCAGTTTTCATCAAAGCACAGAGGACGAACACAAACTGCTCTATGCTCTCTTCAGTGAGTACTGTGCTTCTGTTTTTCTGTCCTTCTGTCTAGCTGGGGAAGTTACCACACAGCACAGCTACCAGAGACATTTCTAATGGGACTGCTCAGCAATCAGCATTTTAACATTGCCCAAGACTTTTGAGACCTGGGGCACTCATTCCTCCTTCTGGATTCAAACTGGCAGCACACACCAGATCTCCTCAAGCTGCTCTGACCCAACCCAGAACAGCTCCAAGGCAGCCCTAAGCCCAGTGGCTGAGCCCATCACACAGCCTTCTGTCCTTCAGCCTTCTGGGGCTGCTCACTTCTCATCAAGATCTCAAGACTCATTACTGAAGCAAAGAGGTCACAAAAGCCAGTGTTACAGTAACTTGGTTCTGCAACTGAATTGAGACTTTTTCATCATGAAACATAGTAGAGAAAGCACAGACAACAGAATGGAATCACATAACCCCAATGAAACAAATTAGTCAAGTATCCATGAGGGGAACATATTTTGCAGAAGCTACTTTACAGCTTGACTGCAATGTTCATGTCTTCTCTCTAGAAACAAAAGTCCTAAAACTTTACCTCCCTGTTTCTCTCCAGATGTGAGGTTTCTCAAACAGTTATTATACATACAGCTTTCCCCTACTTAAACAGAACTACAGATCCTTGGAAAACTGAAGCACTTTGCATTACTCTTTGGTTTTGAAAAGAGTTCTTTTCTTCTGGCAGTGCAAAGCTTAAGGGAAAAAAGAACACCCCAGCCCCCCTGCCCCAATCATTCCTTCATGGAAAAAAGTAATACCACTGTATAAATATTGGATTAGAGTGAGTTTGAAGGGTAACAAACTGCTTTGGGAAAGATACAATGCCAAAACAAGAACACAAAAAATACCAGGAAAACAAAACCACAAGTACTTATCCATAAGTAACAGAATGCTAGAATGAAGTTGGAAAGGATCTCTAGATGTCACCTTGTCTAAACCCACTGCTCAAGCAGAGATGAGAAAAGGGGCCATAAGGTATACAACTGTCTCATCTCTCCAAAAAAATGTATTTTAACATAATTTCTATTCAACTTAGGTTTTCAAAATCTGATGAGAAGCTGTAAGACAGAACTTTATTTATTTGGGGGAGGGGTGGAGTTCAATGTGAAGGTTTGACTATAAAGTACTACAGATTTTTTTCTGACAAAATGTAATTATCACCAGCACGTTCAACAATAACTGAGGAAACACAGCTGATGCCTCCTCTCCCTCAATACATAACCTAAAGAGCGAGCTTGAAATTGGACTCTCAACTCTAATGGTAGGCTGAGAAACAAAGCCAAGACAACCTATGATTTGAGGTACAATCATCATTTTCTCTCTATACACTTTGATGAACAGTCATATATGCTGACAAGTACCTTCCTTGTATCTTGTCCAAGGCTTCCAGTCAGTATCAGAGCACATCTATTGATACATCAAAAATTACAGCTCCTGTCAGAACAGTTTTGCTGTGAAATAAAAATGATGGCATTTCCTGTATTTGAGAGGGATACTGGACACTGGACACTGCTAGGGGTCTTGGTAACATCATTTGTGAGAGGTACAGTGGAAACCCAGTGATGTCCTGACAACTCAGACCAAACTACATTCTACTGTCCTTATGATCGTGGACAGCACTGGGAAGCACAGCTTTGCTGCAGTCTCATACAGGGCTGAAGCAATTTTGGGAAGCTTCGGCTATAGCAATTTCATGGTATTTCTTAACCAGCGGCATCTATTTTTCATGTGACAATAATTCCTCCTTCCTTAAGCCAACAGGAATTAACTTCTACCGAACAGTTTAATAGGGGCAAGGCACAAGCATATGTCCAATATCAGAACTTCAGCATTAAACAGGTCACAGCTTCTTGCCCTGGCATTTTCACTTGGCTAAAGAGCACTCTTCCACAGTCTCCTCAAGTCTGGATCAGTGCCTATAATTACTTCGGTTTTACTCTTACCAAATTACGTATATGTAAAAAATTAATAAGAACTGTTCCAAAAGCAGTGAAGATAACAGGCACTAAGCAGTAGGCTTAGTTTAGGAGTTTTACTCTCCTCTTAACATCTTGCTGATTTAAATAGAAGTAGTGTTTAAATAACATATAAGTAGAAAAACTTATTTCTGTGGAACACAAATAAGCCACTTTCAGTAGAACAAAGCACACATTCCTCCTCCCTGGGTTCTATTAGTTTACAATACAGTCACATTTACACCTCGCAACAGAGACATACGCCTACTTTTGTCCATCCGTAACAATCTCCCATGTTAATTCCTTGAAATTTTCCCATAACGTTTCCACTTGAGGATAATGAGGAATATTTCCATTTTTGTCACATTTTACTAGGACACACATCACATCAACCCTCTAGTGCACAGAAATTTCACACTCTTAAATATTTATTAAAATGCTCTAATCCCAGTAGTTTAATAAACTAATACTCTTAATTACTTGGACTGGGAATATTTACCTAAGCATGTTATTTACCTCAACTCTCTTCTGCTCCTGAAAACAAGTAATTTGGAATACAGCTCCAGTCTTAAGATGGAAAAATTCCATTCTATCCTCTTTCATTAATGTTTTGGGGGTCAAGTTTTTTCTCTTTGTTTTTAAGTGGTTTTGTTTAATAATAGAAAAATTCCTATTCCTCACCAATGACTTTGAAAGTCAAACCAAGTTCCTCATTCAGCCTGCAGGTCAGTGATACTAAATACTATTTACTAAATACTATTCAGGTCAAAATACCCAAGCTTTTAGTCTCTCCCCCCCAGTTCCATTAGTCCCTTAAGCTATCATATACAAACACTTTTCCATATGACCTGTGTCAAAGAAATGTGGGCTTTCAATAGCAGAATACTTATGTGACTTCCATTTAAATTGCAGATATTGTTAAAGAAGAAAGACTGAGCTATAATTCTGTACTACTTTTAACACACCCTACAATGACCCGGGATTAAAAATTAGCAATAGGACTTTGGAATCTCCTCAAAATGTAATTACAACTGCTCTGTGTTCCTTATTGACCTACACTTTAGCTTGCAATCCAAAATGCTAACATTCATTCCTGCCCATTTTTTCATTTTACTTCAGTATTTTTGACTTCTTTCAGTTAGAAGGGAACAGCAGAAAATATTATTTTATCATTATCATTATTATATGAGCAGATCTGATAAATTTCAGAAGTTGATATAAAAATCAGTATTTCCTACTGGTATGAATACAACTGAATTTTCCTATGAAGACAATGTTTTAACACAAGCCTTGTTTTACTCTGCTCCCAGAGAAGGTAACAGTACTATAGAGTGAGACACCCTCTAGAATTCTTGATGCTGTAGCTCTTAGGTCTAGAGATTACTGGAAGAGAATGTCTTGCCCTGTATTTTGTTGGAGGTGCTCCCCATCTCCTTTAGATCACAAATTCTCGCATTAAACCTGTAAGAATTCACTATGCAATAAGTACAGTAGTCTTACAACAGTACTGTAATATAACTTGCAAGAAATCAGTATCAAAACCTAATGGATGTTCTCAAGGAAAAGGAAAATTTACACTGTGCTTTCCAGTTCTATCTTCAACCTCACACAGCTTGTATTTAAAGTCACACCATCACTGTAAAGAACAGCAACAGAAGAGCAACTATAATGAAGTTATTAATTTCTCTTTAAAAGAACCCTAAAAATACTGCACAACAGTTTTTGGACTGCAGTCAATCTTGCTTCTCTTCCCAGGTGTTTATTTGAATTTATTGTGAACACTACATAGATGACAATTCCAATTCACTACTCCTGTTGCTCAGACACTACCAAGCAGAAGTGTTGCTCATGTTAACTGTAAGCAACAACAAAAATCATGAAAATCTGAGCAGTTCATTTAATTGTGAAACTCAATCACTTGAGATCAAACACCTTTTTCTTCTTGAAACTTGCTTATTTAAAGCCCATGGGATATCTACTTATTTCTGAATCCCACTGAGATTTTACTCAAGAGATTTGAATTAGTGTACTTATCAGCAGTCTGAGTCCTCCAAAAAGAGACGTATTTAATGAAGAATCAGCTATGGAAGAATACAACCTTTCTATTCCAAGATACTGAAAAAGTATTCTGTAGGATTTATGAAGGCTTTAAGCATTCTGAAAGTATTACTAAGTATATCAGTAATTTTTATATGGAAAATTTATTGACATACTGAAATGAAAAGACCATGATTGCCTGTTTTTTTTTCCGTATTTCCTCAAAACAAAGGTGGAAAGTGACTAAAGGATTTACCAAGTTCTCTGCCTCACATTTTGAGAATCCCTCCCCACCCCCCAGGTATAAATATATGAAACTGAAGAAAGTTATCCTTAAGTAGCAGTCGCTCTGAAGGATTTCAAGGGCATAAATATCTGCAATAAAAATATGGGGCTCAAAAGATCCAGTTGTTACCATTACAGTTTGGAGACTAAAAATTTTTTTTTGGAAACAGGATTTATAAAAACTTGCACTAAGTTTCTTTGTTTCAAAGATATAATAAAAGTAATTGCTAAAACCAAAATGCTGGACCGGATAGCCTATTCTGTTAAACTTTTATGTCCTAGTGATATTTTAGAAGAAAACTGTAAGCCAATTAGAAATTTAATGGTAATTTGATATGAAAGTGTGTAATTTGACATGAAAGTATGTGTAACTCAATACCAAAATACATCCCTCCTCAAGACAAGAAAAAACTCTGTTAAAATCTGAATTTGTCAGGCCCCTTTTCTATTATTCCCAAAAGAAAAATAAGAGTTACAAAGACTTCTGATGTCCTGGTATTTCACTAATGAGTCCTGTCATGTGGCATAAAGTTTCTCTCCTCTATGTACAAAAACTTGAGACAAAATGAACAAATTTTTTCCAGTCTATCTTGGGCAAACACACAATATTGGTGACTGCAGAACTGAAAATAGTGCATCAGTACTATTTTTTAAGATAAGAATGCACTCAAATTTACATACAAGAAAGAAATTGAAGGAAAAAGTAAGAAAGAAACTTAATAAAGAAATTTAAAGTTATTAGGGGACTATGGGTAGGGGAGTGTTCACATCACTTCTTTTGAAATTCTTACTTCAGTTGAGTATGAAAAAAGTAGCAAAACAATACTCAAATTTAATATCAAATACAAACTTGCTAATCTCAAACTCACTCTACTACATATAAAATTAATCCATCATTACTAAAAACTACAAAATCACTACAAAGTATCTGAAATTTATTTATTTTCAGATTGCTTTCAATCTCAGTTCCTTCCTTCACAAGAAAGCGAGCAATAAAGAGCACAGGCATTAAGTATGGTACTCTAATAAAGTTAAGAGCTGTAGTCTTTTGCATACTTGTTCTTTTTATTTCATTTATTCCTTTTTCCACCTTATATCCCATAAGTGATCTTTACTTTCAATCGCAATTGCCACAATTTGCAGGTGTTCCCGAAGGCTGTATTTTACAAGCTTTTGATTGAGGGTAAAAACAGTCTCCTCTGTATTAAGCATTCTGTGAAACCCATAGTATGACTAAAACTATGAACCTATGAGCTCTCCTTTACAATTGCTAAAATTCACTTCCTTTATTACAAAAACATAGTTGGCTATTTAGCTAGAAAAGCATAAATAAGCATGGGCAATTCATAGATAAAACTAATTTTAAACAAGGAAGACAAAAATCTTTCTGTAAACATAGTATATATCCTTCCATTTTTTTACCAGCAAAAAGATGTAAGATTACATTTTTTTGCAAGTTATATTAAAAAAACCAAGTGACTTATGACAATTTAATTCTTATTTCCTTCTACTACATCTATCCTGTTTTCCTCTTTTCTGAAAATGTATTCCAGCTCTAGCAGAAATCATGACTTAGATATATTCCATAACGACCCACAATATGATTTTTAGGGTACCATGAGAGAAAACACCCAATTCTCTATTTGGACATGTATTTAATGTGTTATGGTTAAGGACTGTGTTATGGTTAAGGACTGTGACTTGAGTTTTAATAGAGCCTTTCCACAGAATAGTGCAAACAGTAGACAACAGCAGTGGGGTGTATCAATTAATAGTGACAGACTCCCAACAGTAAATCATGCCCCTAATACCAGATTTTCAGGGGTTTCCCCCCACTTCTGAAAGCAATCCATGTTGTTTATTATTCAGAACACATTGAAACATCAGTATAGAAAAGCTTCCTCATTCTGGGGAGGTAAACAAACTCCCATACCCTGTTTTTTAAATTTAAAACTGAGAAGAGGAATGTAAATTTATGTGACCCAACTCATTGAGTTAAATTTTATGCTTCATTCTGTGATAAGGTACAGTTGGACTACTTACCTTCGAGAAAGTAGGTATTTTGTTTTCTCTTGGAATATGACTCATTACATGTTTTCTTTTCTCTTCTGATCGATACACCCTTATTTCTTCTTCTCCCTTTGCTGTTCTCCATTCTTCCTGCCTACTGAAAAAAGAAAACTGAAATGTTAACTTTAAAGGACATTACTAGAACTGAGAGGATCTATCCCAAACCAAGGAATAGACATTCAACATCTATAACAATCTTTGAACAGCAGTTCTTCTCTTTACAGTTAGCATATGACTTTAAAATTAGCTTTTTTCAAACGAAGATTTTCATCTTATTGCATTAAACTAGAGCAGTTTATGCTTGACTATGGCAAGCAGGTTTTTGACTTACTGATTTAAGTACTCACCACAAGAGTTAATTAATGAAAAAATTAAAGTTCCAGTTTGGAAATCAAAATTCATCTCAGGCACCTAATAGATTAGGTCAGTATTCCAGCCATAAAATGCCATATAATGACAGGAATAAAAAGAGTAAAAACATGTAATCTTATGCTACAAGTCAGAGGATATTGAGGCAACTAGATTCTATTGCCTATACAAGTACAATTACTGTGTCATTCATTAAATGGACAATTTTTATTCCCAATCCTTCTGGTATTCCAAGATTTTTCAAGTGATACACAAACAAGTGATTTCAAACTGAAACTGATTTTATAAGAAATTTGAGATGAGAAAATAGAAAAACACCACACAAATGACAATGTGAATGGCAATAGGAATTCCAAAACTGTTCAATTTAATTAAGTTCACCATAGTAAAATTCTTGGTCTATGTTTACCTGGCCACACCAGAAGACAGTTCAGGCACTACAACCCTGCGACTCCAAGCCACAAGGTCCCGCTCAGTGGCTATTTCACTTCTTGGTGCATTGCTATGCATCTGACGCACACCTTCAATTTGTCCACTGCGCCTTAACCCTATATTTGGTGGGGAATGCACTTCTGAGGTAGAGCTTACAGATCCTAAAAAGTCAAAAAGCAATAGTTCTTGATCTGAAATTCTTAGGGAAGCATTTAAAAAGAAAAACTTGGAATGAAATGGAAAAATAACTTTACTTGATTTTTTACTTCAAAAGAAATCATATTAACTGAATAGAACTATTTCAGCCATTTCTACAGTCACCAAAACACAGCATGAACAGCTAGTGGGCTGCAGCACTCTGTTTAAAAATTCACATTAAAAAGAAGCCAATGTATTAACAATCTGAAGTGAAGCAAATGTTTGCTTCTTTAAAAATACTTTGGAAAACACTTATGCAAAGCTGACTATTGCTACTGCACTCTAAATTTGTGTTATAAAACAGTGACCTATCTCACTGAATCACTGTGCTCCTTTAAACAGTCTTCTACCTTCAAAAAAAAGGAAGCCTCAACACTGGAAATTAGGAATCAAGATGTAAAATTTACAGACAAAAACTTGAAATGGTCAAGAGGTTAAAAATAACCAAACCAACCCAAAACAAAACCACACACACACATGCAAGAGCCTTCAAATACCTACACAGTAGCAAAATATCAACGTTTTTCCATACCCTCACACAGACAAGCTATTGTTGCTTACTATAGTGGACTGCTAACCATAATTTTTTAAGTGTTGAAAACTACTGTGTACTCTAGTGCAAGACACTGAAACATGGAACAACTTCGCAGAGAAACAAGTAGTTCCTTCCACTTTTCTTCCTCCACTTTTCTTCTTCCTGTCTCCTTATTTGAAAGAAGCCAGATTTCAAACAACTAGGTGGCCAATTCCAGATTAAACAGCAGGGTAGTTACTTCTAAGGGAATGCAGCTGCTGCAATTCCCTGAGTGACCAGACAATAACAAAGATAAATCTGTAATGTTAAGAACCCCAACATTTTGCAAAAAGGCAAAAAAACAATGGGAAAGGTCTACTATTTTCTACAGCTCCAAACCTCCTTTTTACTAGTTCAACAAAATGCACAGATCATGGACAACATAAAGGGATTTATGTTTTCCAACTCCCAGCCTCAACATCCATCCCCCAGTGATCTACCTCTGCTTATCCGGCTGGTACTACTGGTTCCTGCCTCCCCAGAGCGTCTCTGGTCCTGCTCTTGCTGAAGTCTTTGAATCATGCTATCCAATGGACTAACTTCTTGATTTGCTTGCTGACTAAGAACTTGATTCAATCCTGTGAAGTAAAATATACCGGAGAACAACATACAAATGTAAATTTTGAAGAAATTAATGTTACAGACAGCTCATCTAAGTTTTAGCTTTGAAACAAGTACAGTAAATTATCACGTGTGTAACTATGGGCTACTGCTTATTTTTCTAACAGCCATTTCTTAAAACAGGACAACTTTTTTTCTTAATATTGAGAGCATTATATTTTCTGGAGCAGGGTCAAGACAACCACATTTCACTTCTAATAAAAGGTTAAATTTGATCAAGTACCAGCAAGTCACAGAAGCTTAACACAATCGCTGTTTGTCAGCTCAGTCAAAGCAAATTGTTCAAATGCAAGATTAGCCTGCCTCAAATGCATTATAAAACACTTTATAAGCTTCAATGAAAGAACTACATCAAGAAGGTCTAACTGAATTAGAAAATAATTATCTATACTGTAGACTACCAAGCAGTAAAAATGCTTGATTGAGCTCCACATGGACATAATGACCACATAGACGAAGTAATGGTAATTTTCTTTGGTATGTAAAACAGCCAAGAAACCTCCTTTTGGGTAGGTCTTTTGAATAGAAGATGGGAAACAGTTCCAAAGAAGTGATTACAAGGTGATAATACTGTTTCTGAGCAGCAAGCAAAATACACAGCACGTAAGCATGAACAACACAAAACTGTTTTCATACTCACAATGATCACAAAAACCAGTTAGAGAGGTATAGAGAAAAGGACAAGGGTTACAGTACTGATTCAAAAAGAAGTCAGACACCTCCACACAGAATAGTGAAATGGTGGAGTGGAATGCTGGGAAGCTCTAGCCAAGAGAAGCAGAACTTGCAAAACTTTATAATGAGGGATAACAATGTTCAAAGAAACAAGATATAGAAACTATTTTTCCAGCATGATTCTAAAGAAATATCACAGTATAAACTGCACTTTGCAAGATCAAAGACTAGATATTACAGTAATTGTGCTATGAAATGAAGAGCTTTGATTATGTAGCTGTACAGAAGCTGCTATCTCTCTAGAGTATGCAGAAAAAACCATAAATATTTAAGATAGTGCTCTCAGGCTTTAAAGGTTCCTGAAGTCAACTTCCCTAAAGCAGCAGAACCTTGGAATCATGGAATGAGCTCTGGTATAACCACAGCTGGATGTTTCCTGACTCATTTAAGTGAGACAGATTAATTTTTCTATCTCGTGAGCAGACATACTGTCTACTGAGAACAATGGAAAACACTACTAATAACCCAAGAATGATCTTAAATAAGGAAACTGCTATCTAAACAAAATGAAAGTTTTTATGTATCTAGCCTGTGAGACAATGCCTTAGCAAGAAACAGCAAGTAGTTTCTTTTTAAATGAAATAATAAAGACACTGGTGTAGACTTGACTTTTTCAAAACGTCTGGTTTAAAGGAGCCTCTCATGTACACTAAGGCAGTAAATCAAGTACAACTGTCCAACTTCCCCCTACCCTTAAAAGTCCCTACAGGAAACCTGACAAGAAATAAATGGTCAGTGCTCTGAGTGAGATGCATCAAATCCCACAACAAAGCTTCAGAGAGAGAAGGAACTTCCTTAGTGGAAGGGAACATACAAAATACATAAACACTGTTTAGCTCTGCATACGACTGCATACATTGTTGCTATATTGTAAAAAGGTAGAAAAATGTCTCGTGTCTCTCCATCATCTGTCAGGCTGGCGGACAACTTCCTGCTATTAAAGAAAATGCTATGGACATCATCTTCCTATAGGCATTCATGTGTCATGCAGACAGACCACTAAATTTAATTTTGTTGGGCCTGTGTGCAGAGTCTGATTTATTTCAAGATATATTGAAGACTGCACCCAGGAAATTTTCAAATTTGGAGAATTTCACAATGCAATGGATTCACACTTTAACTGTAACAATGAAGGAAAGGTGCATCCTTCCCTAAATATCAAATTTTGTTTCAAAACCACTAGCTAAGAAGTTTACATTCACCAGGAAGGATTTTCTTCCTCCTTACAGTTGATTCTCAGGTAGCATTTCTTCCTGTAATTTTGGAGTAAATACGGAAATCCTCCACTAAAATTATTTAAATATTCACTGCCTTATAATCGTGAGGTCTACAAATAAGAATAAAGAGATTTTTTGGTAGAAACACTCTCAGTTACCCTTCCTGGAATGTCTGACACACCACAGGCTTAAGTATCACGAACATATAAACTACAGTTTACAGGAACAGTCAGTTTTCACATATTTTCCAGAATATCCAAATACTTAACCATGTTTATCTTGAAAACATTTAAAGCTACTTTCACCAGTCACTGTTTGTTTGTTCATACTAATATCAAACTAGTGACACATAAAAAGTAGGCACTGCTTTTCCATCCCCACCCATGTGAAACACCTTTAGGCAGTTTCCAACAGCCAGCTATTGGCCCAATATATGCATGTTCTTCCCATGTCGTGTGCATGAGAATGAAACTTTCAAGGAACTTCCTAGATTTTGTATCTTTATTAAGTCTTCCGTTCTTTAACCAAATCACCAAAGCTTAAAATTAATGACTGCCTTCATCTAAAGAAGAAGAGAATTTTGCTTGTTTCAGATGTCTTCTCATTTTTCTCTTCTCATAGGAGTTACCTTTTCCAACTGATCTGTGGAAAATCAGTCTATTTTCTAGATTTTCTAAAGCAGGAAACCTTATCCCAAAGAGATAACCAAGAGCTCACACGGCATTATACATTGTTCCAGTAATGAAACAAACTCCAAGCTAACTGGTGTTGTAGCATCAACTAGTGCCAACTTGATCGATGACAATACTGTAAGTGAAACTGTCACAAGCAATCAGTGCCAAAGACATTGCAATTCTTCCGCACTACATGAACTACTATGCCCGTAAATGAAGAAAAAGGACAAAGTGAAAGTGTAGAATAACTGGAGGTAACTAGATAGACTACTGTTCAGTGAAGTGAAATTTTCCATACCTGAAGATGTCACTCCCATCTGAGGAATAAGCTGTTCCTCCCTGCAGTTCTCACGACCAGGAACTAGTCTTTGATACCTTGCAGGATGAGGGTTGCCATCCACATCAACCAAAAATGGGGGAGGCATAAGGTGTGGAGCCTGCTGTGTCTGTTCATCCAGGACAAAGTTGTTGGCATCACGGATAAGGGGCCGATAATCACTATGAAAGAACATCTGATCTGCTATCTGTAAACAAAGTCATTTTGTAATTTTTTTAAAGAACCTATTAAAAAAGCATACAGAAGAGAACTGCCAAAAGTATTTTTAACAATGGTACTCACGGTCACTTTTACAAAAAACAGGGGTATAAGCTGATGTGTTTATTTCACTTTAAAGGGGAAAATTTAATGACTCCATTATTATTTTGTTTCCCAGTACTTTTCTATATTACACTGCAAGGAGAATAATCCACATGTTTGAGGGTGGGAAGCATTTAAAGAATAGGGGAATGGGTAATATTCAACTACTTGAAGAAATCTGACCAAATACAGTACTAATGTATTAGTTTATAAATTTTCTTTTATATATATATATATATATTTCCTCTGAATATATATTCTGATAATGAAAAACTGTGTCACAGACTTATGAGATATGGTGCAGGAAGGACTAGGAAAAATATTTATTACATCAGGGCATTGGCAAATACTTTAACACCATCAAAATATATATATCCTTACTATAATGCTTGATATCAGAAAAAGTTTCAGTAGATAAAAAAAGCAGAGATAAAAATTAAATTTTTCATGCTCTGAGTTTTCTTTTTTTTTCTGTCCACCTGCTCATAATTTATTATAGATGACTTTCCACAGACCCTCAAGATTGAGGAATTCTTTTGTCCAAATAAACATAAAAAGGTTTATGCTCCATCCCTTGCTGGCACATGTACCTCAGTATCGTGAAATCAGAAAGATATTGAAGCGCAAGGAGAAAAGGAAAAGTGAATAGAAGATAAGCTGATACATATACTACACATCCCAAGACTACCTACTGGCAAGCAAACCCCATGGCAGCTCATGTATTCAGCTGAACTTTGAACAGTGAAAATCAAATCTCAAAATCATCATTCACACAAATTTAAGATTTCTAGTGCAATATAAAAACAACTAAACGATTGACTCAATGCATAGAGATCTCAAAAAAAATTTGTCTTTTAAGCATGCAGAGAGGAATGCCCAAGTTGTCATAGAACATCATCTGATTTCTGGAGAGTATGCTCTATCATGACCAATCCATAACACAGTTTCCAGTAACTTGTTATGTAGAAATCAGAAAGGCAGAGGTTAGAGCAGCTACTCAGAGGTCTCGTCTCTCAATGACAAATGTCTCCCACCCTGGAAGCAAGAAGACCAGGAAACAAAGATGACAACAGACATTTGTCAATTACAGTATCAGAAAGTGCATCCATATGAAGTGGATTAAAAAAAAAAGAATTGGGAAAAAATCATAGGAATCATGGGACCTAGACCTCACAAAAACTCAGAAAAATAACAACAGGAAGAAATCAGAAAGATACACAGAAAGATGCAATGGAAAAGAATTTACTTCAGAGATTCAAAAGACTGCTCTTACAAAACGCGTATGGACAAGGTGATATCCCACTGCAGTAAAAAGCTGACTGGATGAAATCCTGTTGCCAGATTTTTTGTTAACAGATGCCAAATGAGAAATATAAAAGTGTTTTCATGTGTCTAATGGACAGAATCGAGGCCTGCTTAACACCTTTGTTTCTTCATCTCACAATAGCTCAATATGATAGAGACAGAGGTCCCCTAGGAGGACTCTGAAAATCATAATAATGGAATATGAATTACTTACACCTAGTATAAGTCTTCCTACTAAGTGCTTCCCACACTGATAAAAAAAGACTTTCCGATGGCAAGGTCATACAAACTGTGAGTTTTATTATGTTGTGACTTGGCTGTACAGAGTTGTCCGCATCCCAGGTTTTGCAAGCAAAGGGAAGACCTAGTGCAATATCACAAGGGACTTTGTTGCAATTACACTTCTGTGCACCCTACAGTGCAATCAAGTATAATAGAGAGAGTAAATAACACTTTTGTACTCAATAAGATAACGTGGCATTTCTTGGAGAACACAGACTCTGGCCAACTCCCAGGTAGAATATCCCTACTGGAATCCAGGACAGTATCTTATCCTGAGAACAATCAGAAGAATTAGACATTCCAGCAGACAACCAGCTAGAAGTACTAACAATGAGACTTATTTGTTTATATACTATTAGAAATCAAATTCATGACAATAAGATGATACCACATCACCATCTGCACATGAGTCTTCTATTCATGTAACTTCACAAACCCAGCTTGGGAATGAGCACAAAAGCTTTCCACAAGGTCTGAGCTCTATAGATAGACTCTCCTACAATCACACATTCAGAATGCTCAGTTTCTCCAAATGGGCACAGTTACACTAAGAAGTTTTCCCCAGTACTGCACCAATCCACCATACATGAACTGTCAACTTGCAACAAAGTACTGTGGTTTGGGCAGTCTGCAGGAACAAAAGCCTTAGAAACCTCAGAGATCAGGCTCCCAGGGAAAGTGGTCACAGCACCAAGCCTGCCAGAGTTCAAAAAGCATTTGGACAATGCCCTCAGGCACATGATGTGTTTTGTGCAGAGCTAGGAGTTGGTCTCGATCCTTTCCAACTCAGAATGTTCTATGATTTAAAATCAACAGAGTAGTACCTTACACTTTAGAACTGCTAGGCATTCCTGGACTAGTTTCCACCTAATTAAGAACCTCTGAAGTGCACATGCCCTGTTGACAGTGAACTTGGCTCAACTCTGGTGATGATACGCTAAGAAATTTCAGCTGAGATTGGCTCAAGGAACCCCAAACAAGCAGCAAATGTATTCTTTTTTTTTTTCTCCCACAAAAAGATTACTTCACAAAAGCATGTATCAAAGAAAAACCCCACAAAAACCCCAACAAATGCCAAACAAAAAACAAACAAACAAAAACCCCACCCCATTCACCTTCCTTGTGGCCAAGATCACACTGCAGGGGAAAGAAAGCCTAGGAATTCGTTCCAGTCAACTAGGAAATGCAGATACTATCTGAACATAACACGAAAAAACATAGATGTAGAAAAGCAAGAGCTTGTTCTCTCAGTAGAGTTAACACTATCTCAGCTATAATCACTGTCAATTCAAAAACGCAGGAATATAGGACAGGTTACCATGCTTCTTTATTCTGTAAAATTCATTTCCCCAGAGAGATGGAAAACACTTTAAAGGCCAAAAAACATACATCCTACCAGACCATCTGACAAGATGTCTGAAACCCTCCCCAGTATCTGAGGGGAGAAAGACAGAAAAAAACCCACCATCTCCAGCACCTACCTACCTGTAGTTACAGTTTCCCATAAATCAGGTCAGACAAAAACAGAGATGATGAAACCACACATGGAAGACATCAGACACTTCTGAGTTTTCTGTGAGTGGAAGACTGAGATTAAAGTGGTAACAAATATAAGTCCTATTTGCTCCCATTTCTTCTATGATCAGGAATGCCAAGAGTAACATTGGCACAGCAACAGCTGTAGAGGATCATTTTAAATCATTCAATAAGTGAAAAATTTTAAACATGATCTTTTCTCAGAGGCTGCAGCCTCTTCACCCAAGAGAACCAAGGGTCTGTAGAATTCAAGCAGGGAAAAGCAATTGTGTTCAATCTTCAAACAGATTTAATCCCTCACAGGTAAATTCTTAAATGGCAGTATAAAGAAAAATTCTGATCTATCACAGCAAAGACGAAAAGACTCACAATTTTTCAGTTTAATTTCCAGCATTTCAAAGTAGCAGAGGACTACATACTTCCAAAACAGTTGGAGAGAAAAAGAAACCTGAACTCATACATGGACATGGTAAAAAATTGTTTCTATTACAATAGGCTTTTAAGTTTGGAACAGTAAGAGCTCTGAAAGACAAGAAAATCATCTGATAATCCTGATTTTCCTTGCTTGTGATGTCTCTACTCATTTGTTTTACTTGGAATGGAAGCGGAAATGCACAGATAGTAATAACCAACAAATAGCAACAGCAGCTTAGTACTGAGGACTTCAAATCATAGTTGAGAAACAAGGAGAAAAAACAAATCCCCAAATGCAAATCCTTCTGTAAGACTACAGAAAGAAATGCAGTAGCTTGCAAGACAAAGACTAAAATTCCTTTTGCTCTCCCTCATTCGGGTCCCTCTGCATTGCTGTTTGCCAAAATGCTTTCAAAACCAGCCTGAGTCCAAAGATCCAAAGCAAAAGGCAAGATCCAAAAAACAGCACTTTACCAACAGCATTCAAGTATCAGCTACCAGAAGCAGAGATGAAAATCCTAGAGCAGATAGGTCTACTTAAGTCTTAGGAAAAGGGAGAAGAGACATATCTCATTTCTTCCCTGGATGGTAAAAGAAAAACTAAGATCTTGTGGACACTCCAAACCTGAATGGTTCACAGAGCATGTTCCTCCACAAAGAAAAAAAAATAACACCACATATCTTTACAGTCATGAGGGTCTGTGGCAAGACACCCACACTCAGAATACACAATGTAGACTATGACATTAGAATAAAGATAAAATATTTTAATCACACTAGTGGTGGAATATTGCTGTGTAAGCACAAAGGCATCCATGATGGTACTTCATTAACAGACATAAAATTGCATCATTAAAACATACAGTACATTTTTTTAAATAGTTCTCTCACAGGCTATGCAATATTTAAATACAGACAGCAGGAATTAGTTCTATTACACACCCTTTTCTTTGGGCTTAGTTAGGAACCAGAAAAAATATTTCAAATAAAATGTTTATCTATTATCAGTTCCACTGCAGCTTATTCCCATTATCCATGTGGATCCATTAGTAGATACTTGTAACCTTGTCACTTAGGAGAGTGGACAATGACTGGTTAATTTTGAATTCGTTTTTAAATTATTATTATTATTATTTTGAACTTCCCACATAAACAGTAGCTTAACAGAATGTTTCCGTAATTTAAAAAAGGACAGTGAAATAAACCTCACTGTCAACAACAGGCATCCAAAACATCCCACATTATTGGCTCAAAATTGTGTCAAGTCATGCCCTCTTGAAATGAAGCTCTGAAGGAAAGTTTGCACAAATGAAGTCAACACAGACAAACATTCTGATTTTCATCTTGCACCGTACCTTGTCATATTTGCTACTGGAACCAAAGCCAAAAATCAGAAGGTGACCATGAGAATCAGTACATGCAAAATGCTGTCCATCAGGAGAGCACTTGCAGTCAAAAACTGCACCATGTCCTTGTCCTTCAATCTGAAATATATCAACATACAAAATAATTAACAGAAATTAATAATTTTCAATTATGATTCTCAAAACTGTGGTGCTGACATTGAAATTTATTATAAAATTTGTATGACAGTATACTGCTAGATGGAAGTTACTTTAAAACAAAGCTTACTTTTTTAGCTATTCACTATTCAGTGAATTTTGTAATAATGCTCATGAAAGATTCCAAATTGATAGCAGTAGAAACTGACAGACTTTATCCACAAAGCAGGCACAGTATAGGAAGTGAAAGTAAAAGCTTCCCCTTGAAAGTCCTGCTAATGAGCCTAACCAGAGAGCTGGGCCCAGTTCAGGGCTTAGTCACTACACCCTTTCCATCCTCTGCCTTCTTGCTAAGCTACCCCAGTAGCAGTGGCTGCTGCGGTGTTTCACACCTGCCCCCTAGAAAACGCACTGACATTGACAACCCACATTACACAACTTAGCAACTACCTGTTTCTGTAATTCCTACTCCTAATTTATTGGAGTGGGGAAGGACTAAATTTCTGTAAAAACTCCACCTTTTATAGGAGAACTGCAAAGATTTTAAAAAAGGAATTTTTACCTGATACTCATTTTCTGTTTTCCAGTTCCATTAAGCCAGAACAAATGGGTTTTTGTTTTTCCCTGCAACCTGTCAATCAAGCAGAGGTGACCAATCACCACTCTGAATTTTCATGTCTTCAGCACCTCTTCAGAAAGCCCCTTTCTATTCTCCCCAGCAAAGCACTTTTGCATTTTCTTTAAAGAGACACCAAACAAAATTCTTTCCCTAACTGTGGTAGGCCTATATATTGCCAGAAAAGGGGAAAACAAAACAAACCAAAAAACAATGATATTCAGCCTTCAGACAGTAACACTATGCACTTCTGCAGCACCTTCCAGAGGCCATCAGCATTATTTTTAAAAGTTAACAAATCAAGCCTCAAAAATCCTGTGAGGTAGGTACTGTTCTCACTTACAGGCTGAGACAAAGGCAAGAACTCTAAATCTTTTCCCCACAGCCTTACAACACACCCACACCCCTGCACATCCCCCCAGTGATAGAGGCTGCTACATCTATTGCCAGTGCTTTCAGGTATTTGATAATGGACTTTCTTACTACAAGTAATTTCCCTAAAAGTCAAATGAGTTTCTGCACTAGCAAAAGAGGAACATAAACCAAACCGAGTTTTATGTTCTATTTTGCCCATTATTCCAGAAGAAATGAACAGAAGTATCTTACATAAAGAGATGGAAAATAAAAACAGAACTTCAAGCAAGTGACACTAAATTCACAACAGTCAGGAATGCAGAATTAATTTAGTCTAAGCGAGATCCAACTACCACAGTAAAGTTACAACTTTGTGCTGCTTTTTGCAGATAGAAAGCTCACTGTATTAAAGGGAGACAGTTTGGGAAAGCAGGTGGAAAGCAGACAGAATTTTAGCACAATAATAAGCTTTGCAGAAATACAGTTAAAATTGGAAAAGAAATATTTTATACCTAGAGATTTCTGTTCCCTTACCCTTCCTCCAACAAAGGAAACATCAACGTCAAGCTTCCTAATGTTCAAGTCCTTCACAAATAAAACTTCAGGATTCAGCCTAAGTTTTGAATACTTTTTGTTTTACAAGGGAAACAACTATTTGCTAACCATGGTGAGGGGGGAAAAAAGACAACTATTAAGGAAAAAAAGACAACTATTAAGATGATGGGGTTTTTAATCCTTTCCATCAAGAAACGGTTTGGATGGACCATTTTCAAGAACCCCCTGGAAATTAGTGTTAAGTGGGAAACATTCCCTTCTTATGTAAAGAATAGTGTTCTACTATTTGGGGACAAGTACAGTGCAAATAGTTTTAAACCAAACGTGCCCAGAATCTGGTTTTAAAAAGTGCTTTTGGAAAGGGCAACTCTAAGACCTTTCAGTAGAACCCTTCAAGTCTGAAGTACAAATACTTGGAAATAAAGATTCTTATAAGAACAAAAACTATGGCTGAGGATAACCTTCCAAGATATAATCACTATTCTAAATTAAAGAACAAAGTCAACCAGAGTGTGCTATCCAGTAGATTTTTCTTTTTCCAATAAAACTATTTCAGTAATAATAAGTGACACCTTACAATAGAATTTTTTCCATAATAAAGCTAACACAGAGGAGCTGGTCATTTAAAACAGAAACTAAATATTAAGTTGCAAAAAGGGAGGTTGTATCAGTTGTATCACAAATCAGTGAAGCTGTTACTTCAGCAAGCTAGATAAAGAATTTCAGCAAGAAGGAAGCTGCCTTCCCTTCTCTATCCCTTTTAAATCAAAGATGCAAGAACTACATGAGACTGTATCCCAAGAAGACATAAAGTGATTATTCTGTCTGGAACCTTCCCCTGCTGAATATAAGGACATCACTTGTGAAGGGAAGAAACTGCTCACGAGAACAGAAAAAGCACTGGTTATTTAAGAGCTGCCACAGAATCACAGAATTGTTTGCGTTGGAAAAGACCCTTAAGATCACATAGTTCCAACCCCCTGCCATGGGCACAGGTACCTTCTAGACCAGTTTGCTCAGAGCACCATCCAACCTGGCCTTGAACACTTTCAGGGATGGGGAGTCCACAATTCCTCTTGGCAGCGTGTTCCAGTGCTTTAACAAAGGCTGTGTCACAACAAAAGGCTGTGGAGAATGAATGTGTTAAGACATTCGAAGCAAGTAGCAAGGATTCTTCAGCTACAAACAGGGAAGAACCAGTGATGCTATACAAAGAGGACTAAGTGAAGATTATTTTTAGTCTCAGCACCAAGAATTAAGAGTCCAATTTGTCCATATTTTCACTAGCAAGGAAACATGTGGACATTGGTATATCCTGAAGGGAGGAATGCTGATGCAATAAGAGAATGAAAAAGGGAAGACTCTTCCTCTCAGGTTTGAGGAAAGCTTATTTTTTGCCCCAAACTAGGAAGAATAGAGCTGTCTTTCTTCAGAAAAATAACTAATTTTTTAATGCCAAGAAAATATAACTCATTCAACCTAGCTAGATTTCAAAGGCGTAATACAGTATTTAAACTTGATTCAAATGACTGTGATTAGTAGGAGAAATGCAGAGTAGGTAAACTTTATAAGGAAAGGATAACAGTTATTGATTTTGGAAAGACAAACAGAGCTAAAAGGATGTTATCACTAAAGTTTCTCAAGTCAGGCCTTTCTGGTTTTGACTACAGAAAAAATAAGAGCCCTTTGATGAAATGAACATTAGGGAATCATCCACTGAGAATGGATTTGGGACAGCATAAATTATATCAACTGAAGCAATTAAAAGCCAACAGGACAAATGCAACAGAGCATGAACCTAACAAGATTATTAGAAATAACTTACTAACACATTTACTGCCAGAAAAAAAATAATGAAACTCAGTCTACATACAATAACACTACACATTTCTACCACATCTTCCAACACAAGTCACCAGCACAGTTAAAAAAAAAAAAAATATCAGTGAACTAAAGCCTCTACTAGCCTGAGGTAGAATCCATCCTTCATGTTAAGTAACTGAAGCAATTAGTTGAAAACACAGTGAAAAAGATCACGGTGTAGTCTTTGCAATGCACCACATATAATGCAGCAACAAAAAGAAAACTGTAATTCTAAACCAGACCATAAGTGCATGCAGAAAAGAAAGTGCATATGTGCTAGACAAATAGACAATGCTAAGAACAAAATCTTCCAAAGCAGTACATGGTTTTTTTGCTTCCCATGTTCAAGATAAGTAAATTCTAAGAGGAACAGCTACAGAGTCACTCATCATGATAACACAAAACCTGAGAGCGAAGCTTCTTTATATGAACACTAAGGAAAGAGGACTATTTTGCATGATCAGACTAAAAGACCTTTGCAGGAAAGGAACTGCTATACTAAAAGATCTTAAACAGGATGAGAACTTCCCTACCTACATGCACAGGAACAAATGAATATTAGTCACAAGCAACATTTAAACTTGAAAACTGAAATTCAGATTCTAATGATTGCAACAATGGCATGCTAGAACAAATTTCTGAAACTAGCAAAAAAGCAGCACTAATTGTTATTAAAACATACAACCTCATTTATAGCGATGAAACTACATCATAACTGCTCAAGTCAAATCAGTCTCCAAGTATCTGGAAGTTCCTTTGCAGGTTTGTGCTCTCCTTTGCTTTAAGGAACAATCTTCAATCACAGCATGTTTCCATAAGCCAAAAAATATCTACAGACTTTCTGCAAAGTTAAAGCAGGTTGCTACTCATTTGGAGGAATAGAAAGAAGACTTGCTTTTTAAGTCAGTTTTTAAAAATAAAAATTTTAAAAAACAGCAAATCTTCTACACTGCTTCCAGAGCAAAAACAAGAGATGAAATGGTAGGAAGAAGACTAGAAGTAATTAAATTCTGAGTAATATATTTACTAAAAATATTTTTATCTTCCTACCAGCCAAGTCAGTTATTCATTCAGGAATGCCTTATATCTCATGAAAGATAAATCTATCAGTTAAAAGGTCTGATAAGTCACCCACCCAGTGGATGCCTTAAGTTATATAAAGGCTATATATATATGAATTATTTACAGCTGTTGTTGTTGTTAAATATTTTTCTTAATATACATCCTGCAAACTCAGTACTGGCTTCTTCTATTTGAACTATTAGAGAATTAAGCTGGTTTTGTTCTCCAGAATCTGTTTCTCAGGATGCGCTCTTATGTGCTAAATTGAGAGGTGGAGCCTCTCGAAAATTTCAAACCATTTCAGTAGGACTATAGACAAACTGATTCAAAATAATGCATCCATAACCTTACTTAGGTCATTCTGTATTTCACATGGCTACAGAACCTGACCTAAAAATACAACCCCACAGAATCCCACTGGAAGTGGAAGACTTTATGAAGGCCACAACATAAGAAATACTGTTTTCGCATCTCTAGTTCCCATTGGAAATTACAGTATGTTGTTCATATAAGCAAGAAATGTGCCTTTCCGACATTAGTCCAAAAAAATCACCTCGTGTGGCAGAAAATCCACACACAGAGCATTCTGCTGAGGTGTTCTAAATGGAACCTGATCTTTCACACTGTTCTTTTGACAGGGACTTCCAATCTTTTGATATGTCATTTAGCCTAAAACTAATCAAGTAGTTGCTAACAAAGACCTAGGTAGGCCTGACAGGTTTACTGTTTAAAGGAAAGGAAACAATGTTGTAAGTAATACGATGCTATTATGGCTTTAGTTTGCCAAGTTGCATTGAAAGTAGAAGTAGAATTAGAAAGTAAGAAACCACATCACACAGATCAGTGGAAGATCAGATTTCGGAAGATGGGGCAGGAAAAACATTAAGATACACAGACATAAGTAGCCATAGCATAGGAACTGCCTGTAATGAAGTGTCCACTTAAAGCTAAAAATAAAGGACAGTCAATAACCAGCTCTCTGAAGGAGTAAGAGCACACAGAAAAATCCAATTGCAACTCAGTAGTCTCTGCTTGATTGACAACTTGCAGGAAGAAACCCTTCTGACCTGAATCAGTTAATGCCATAACACTGACAGTAAATTCTAAACAAAACAAGGATTAAACTGCACTAAAACATTTAAACAGTCATTAACAGGGAATGTGTGTGTCCAAATTCACAAAAACTAGACGTCACTGCCATTATGAAATACATTCTTACTACGACCTCCATGGAGGTTTCTAGTATTTCTGACTGATTTATATAAAAACATAAAACGTGTAAAGAGGGCAGAGAGACTGGGCAAGGAGACAACCAACACATCACTGCATCCAGACAGTCTGATTCTTCAATTGTACTACAGATTCCCCATTAACAGGATCAAAATTACACCCTCTACAATTTCCATTGTAGAAATCAGGAAAATTCCTGTAGGTTGCTTCAACTTGACCTTTTTATGGTCAAGTTCTGTACATGATGATTTCTGTCACTGCTTATGCTAATAGCTCCAAATCAATATACTACATATCCAAAGCTCTCAAAAGCTAAGTGTTTCTATTAAAATTTTTCAAAAGATACATTGTTTAAAAGTTGGAGAAAATATATAAGCTTAAAAAAGAATCATGCAATCCAGCTACCATACATCCTAGAAAAGTAATTAAGGATTTGTAAAGAAACGCATGGAACCAGGAATAGCACCAGACAACTTTACATTAGACAATCAGCTACAGACTTGGGGACAAAACATTTGGACATTATCTTCAGCAATCTTATTCTTATTCCTTAATGTCTGTGTTGCCATAACTTTCAAACTCAACGTCATTGTATGAGACGATTTTAGGGTTGAGGTTTTTTTATTTTGGTGTGTTTTGGTTGTTTTTTAATATATAATATATATTTAATATCTAATAAAAAAAATGTATCTGCATTTACCACATGTACTTGTATCTGTCTTTGAAAAGGCATATATTAACCATGGTAACTTCACGCAGTGAATGTAAAACAAAATTAGCATGAATGTACTCACTTGCTTCAAAGCTTTCTCACTGGATGCATGGCAATACACATTTTCAGTTTCAAAAACAAGTTTAATGTTTTAAATACAATTATTGCTCTGTTAAATTATGTATCACCCCATTTCCTGATTTTATGCCAGCATTTCTAAGTATAATCTGTTTCACTACTACATCATTTGAAATAAAGGCAGCATTTAGAGAGATACAACTATAATCATCACATAACCAGACGAGCACGACCTTACAAGGTAGGTTAGTATTTGCTTGCTGATTCTACTGCTCCAATTGTTTTCAAAGGCAATCAAATGAAATAAAGGAATTTCAGAGATCACCTTCAAAACAACCTTATCAAATCCACTTTTTGTTTCTTCAGCCCAAGGCTTCTCAATAAAGAAATAACCTGAAAAATAAAACTAAGGACCAATACAAGTCAGAGTTTTTTCTTTACTATAACACAGACATAAGAGCTTGGGTCTTAACTTCGAGATTGGCCAGAAAATCAAGAGATCTAAAAATAAGTTTGTGAGCATTCACAAACAAGTTATATTCTCTTGATCATATGAAAGCATTACATATTTCATTTCATAAGAAGACAGAACACAGTCAAATGAAAGCTACTACAGTAGAGCTAAAAGTAAATAAGGTTTTAATGAGCAGTCTGGCACCATTCCAAGATTCTTCCAACATACCTTTTCTTCTGCCTAACTTTTGCAGTGGTAACTGTTAGAAATGTAATCATCTTGTAACCCTTTAAGTGAGCAAGCAGATGCTGGAGTCTTATCTCATCAAATACACATACAGAGATCTCCCAGTGAAGTAAAACTTTTGTTCTTCACAAATAGTATTTCAGGAATAACCAGACATAACCACTACAGCTTTTCAAAAACATCTAGCAAAATTTATTTACACAACTGTCTCACTTCATGTACCTGACATTGATGTATAGAGATTAAAAATTTAAATTACAATTAATTGATTTTTAAAGTAACAATATATAATCCTTCATCTAAAAATTAAATAGCGCTGAGAGAGGTATTAAGCACGTTTGTTTGAAAACTACATAAACAAGCTGTGGTAAATTTTTCCCTTTGGGGTATTTTTTCTTGAATTTGTGGTAAAACAATTACATTATAGTCAGTCATGCTAAATACCTGGTCTTTAAGTCTTGCTAAGAAATCCTGACCATCTTTCTCAACCACAGCTCTGTATTTTCATCTTTCTGATAACAAGCACTGAACCACCAAATTTGAGACTACATTAGAGAAGCCAACCCAAGCTACAAGTCAAGCTGGTAAGACAGGATAAGACGTTCAAATTTTACAGTTCTATAGGTGCAAGTAGAAGATGCTTGTATTTTATAATTCTATAGCTAAAAAGTTTGCAGAGTCATTAACAATTTTACCCTGCTGCAAAGCTCTGAGCTTTTTTTTTTTTTTGGGGGGGGCGGGCGGGGCTTGGGTTTTTTGTTGGGTCGGGGTTTTTTCCTAAGGATTACTAACTTCTGCAGTACTTTCTTAGCTCCAGCCAAGAACATAAGCAAAAAATCAGCCTCCAAGTTTGTTAGCTCTGATAAAGTAGCTTATACCTGCTGCACTGTATGTTCAACAATAGTTTATATTTAAGTTCTTTAGAAGAACTTTAGAGTTGCTATTCCCTATTAATACAGTTGTTAAAAAGAATGACTACATTTAAGTTTTGATGTGGCAACATAATGCCAAGTCATATAACTTTATCTTGTGAAAGGATCCATAACCATTTACGTAAGGTTCCAGTAAGATGTTCTTCCATCCTTTCAGAAATAAAAGTTTCCTCCTCATTTCTCTGTTAGCTGTCATTTTAATTTAGAAGAAAAAAATTCCAAAAAAGAAACATATATTTGGTAATGCAGTTAAATCCAGACTTTATCCTAAAATTTTAAGTAATTTGCTTCTGGGATGACAATTTTAAATGAAGTTGGACAAAATAATGTGCTGCTAAATTTCTATGAAAACTGCAACTGCAAAAACTTGAACTTATTAGAAAACTGTCACTTTTCAATTCATCTGCTTACAACATTGTACCTGTTTTAACGTATGTTTTTTGACATATATGTGAGAAACTATACTCATCACACTAACCAAGTTTTTGAATAAGCTATTAAACCTTTTTTTAAAATAAACACAAAAGTGTGTAAATCTTTACTTTGTTTAAAAAGTGTTCATATTTAAGGTCTAGGTTTCATAATCTGTTGAAATTTAATAAACATATTGTAAAGAACACGCAAATCACAAGAAGTCACAAGCTTTCTAGTTCTGGATACAATGTCTACTAATGCATTTTAAATGAAAGTGTGGGATTATTCATCATGAGCTTCCAACAGAAGACTGCCTAGAAACAAAGAAAACAGCTAGAGTTCTGATACAGAGGTTTAGAGGAAAATATTCCCCAGTTTAAAAAAAAAATTTAAAAAACACTAAGTTTATTTTAAGGACCTGTAAGAAGCCTTATCCTATCTTACACCAACTACAGCTATCAAAGACATTGTTGTCCTTTTAGGACTCAGTGAAAGAGCATATCTTAGCTCTTTCTCAGCTCCAGCATCACAGTTTTTTAAAAACAGCCAAGAAATGGAACTGTGGCCTATATCTTCTCCAGTAGCAATGCAACAGGCAAGTCAGCCTGCCCCTCAGGCTTTGCAATTTTAAAGGTTTATTTTGTTTTATTTCTTTTTTCTGACCATTTCCATAACAGTGGGACAGAGGGCATAAGAATGACAAACACCAATTCAAGCACTAAGAGTTACACTGCTATTTTTGAACTACCAATATGGTTTCCAGGGCAAGCAGCATTTACTAAGTGGAGAGGAAGCATTTACACAGAGGAGAACAGTAGTGTTTCTGGGGGAGATTAAAGCTTTTCTTTCACACATATAACTTGCCATTTCAAAGGGAGATGAAGGTGGGAAAGGGGAGGAGTGGGCTCAGTTAGAATTTTTTCTTTTTCTTCCTCTTCCTCCAAAAGAATCAGAAGGTTGCTTCAAATGACTAGTTTAGAGTTCAAATTCTAATGCATTTTTGAAACATACCCTTGGTATTTCTATATGCTCTCATGAAACATGCTTTAGCATTTAGAAAAAGACTTATCACATAATTCTCAACAGTTAGAAATATATACACTGTGATCTGTAAGTGTCGAAGGCTGAGGTGGCTTAGCCTTCCAGCAAGTCAGGTAGTCACAAAGGTAGGAGGATTTTGAAATACTCAGATCTGTGAATTTAACACCAAATTGTAAAAATACTCTTTTTGTATCCATTTTTCAAAGCATTCTTCACAATACGATGAAAGAACTAAGGCTGTCTTAGCCCTGAGTTCCAAGGGAGTTCCAGAACTACTACCCAGAACGTGTTACGGACACCCTAACACACAACAGTGCTCAGAAAGGCCCTCTTAGTGCTAAGGTGATGTCACAAGAATCAGTCCAAATAACCACTTCACAACTGGGAACACATTAAGATTACAAATAAGCAAAAGGCTGACCTTGACAGGCTGTCAGGCACACAGGAGACACCCAAGGCACACATATTATAAGAAGGCTGACTGCTGGCTACAGCTGAGCCTGACTTCTCAAAGAAGTGACTCATATCAAGAGTCAATCAAGTAAGACAGAAAAACAACATCTAGTCATGAAAGGTTTTTTGTTGTTGGTTTTCTTTGGGTATTTTTTTTAAGCTGTCCAGGAGAATTTTTTTTTTTCTTTAAAGGCTTCAATATTCCTACTTGATTCATTTCTACATTACACAAAGATTACACAAAGATAAGGCTAGTCTTTATCAACTAAAACACAGGCTTTCTGTTTGAGTAATTGCAATGCCTACCTACAGAATCTGCCTAGTCAGGTATCAGATTCAGGCAAAGCAATGACATTCAAAGATAGAGTAAGAATTCCAATATTCCACAGCAACAAAAATTGTAAAAATGCCTGCTCTTCCCTAATCTTTCATTCTTGCTACTGTAATACAGTCTTCATACTTTCAAAAACATACTTTAAAGTAACAGGAGTCACCATATGTTCCTGAAACTGCCCACAAAGCCATGCTATAAAGGAAATTAAAAAAAAAAAAAAAAAAAAACAACAACAACAAAAAAAATACACAACACCCACCGAAAACCCCTCAAGCAAACAAAAAAAACCAAAGAGAAATAACTGAACTACAGGCCTGTATATACCCTAAAATCTTTTAGGAAACTTCTTTTAATATTCTTTTACAGGGCAGCCCACTCACAGGACAAGAACTATCAACTTTACCACAGGTGAAACCTATAGTCCAAAAAATAACAATCATGGGCAGCACTGTAACACCACACCACAATCTACGTAGGGTCAGACTCGAGGAACACCAATACTTTAATGTCTAAATTACAACACCAACAAAAACCCAATCACCAAACCAAACAAAAACCCATGCATCCACCTAACATTACTAGACATCTCCATTTAGATCTGAAATATTAAGTCCTCATAGTTTTCCTTTTTGCCTTCATATGTTCTCAGCATTGAGAAACTTCTGCCTAAAGCCTAAGGGCTAAGCTGCAGCACATACTATGCAAGTGCCAACCCTGGCATTCCTAACAAACCAACAGTGTCAGATCTATTAGGAAGTAACTTAGTGGGAACACCTCAAAACACGCTGTGACAAGAACTGAGAGGTGTACACCTTTTATTTATGACCTGACAGAACACCAATCCTGCAAATACAAAAGCTTGCCTGAAGGCAAAGAATTTCTACCACTTTCTAATTTACCTAGAACATGATTTGTATACCCAAGCAAACTAGCCCATGCCTAGCACACAGGCTACAGATCCACATCTCTCCATAGTGACACAACCTGGGAAAATTGGGAAGAAGTCCTGTCTAGGGCATTTATAGCCAAGATGCTCTCCTGAGTTAGTGGCAGACATTGAATTGAGCACTTTACTACTAAGGATAGAACAGAATCTAGGTCTTCCATTTCCCAGCTCTAACAGCTAAAGTAATCCCAAAAAATGAGTGCCACCTGCACCTGTAGACTCCTTTACGAAAGCAAGGTCTTCCCTTGGTTGTTGGAAAGGTGTCTTACCACACAAGGGATCCAGATGCCTCATTGCAGCTTTGAGTAAGGAACTGCATTTCAAACACATCTTTATGTACATTATCATGCAGTTGCTTTCACCAGACAGCCCACTATTCAATGTATTTTTTCCCCTGGATCATCCACTAAGACACCTACACCTCATGCACTCTTCAGCAAAATGAACTACAATTTAAACATTTACAAGAGTCTGTGTTGTTCTTCTGTAGCAACAACACTATTTTTGTTAAATACATAAACTCTGAAACAGTTGGCTAAAGGAATCATTTAAGATTTATACCCTGTTTCTTCAGAATGCTTCTTTGTACCTGGGAAATACAACAGATGAAACTGCCTAAATACTACACCAAGAACACATTCTTCATTAGCAGCTGTATTAAGTCAGGACTGGTGTGAATATGACATAGGCCAAAAACCAAATACCTGTATTTGCACATGCAATTTGAAAGCATCTCAGGACTTACTTGCTGCATCTCAAAATTGTCTAAAACATTTTAACCATCTCACATTCTTCTTATTTCTATGGCAAATTTCACTCTCTGGCATAGCGAATACACTCCCTGAGTGTAGGTGACTCAAGTCACTGAATTAAACCAGTTCTGAATGTCCATGGACTCCAACACCAAGTTATGCAATACTTACACAACTAGACCAAATGAAATGAAGACTACAGGTGAAAACATGAAATATATAAAGCATATATACTTACTGAGAGCATGACAGTCATTTATGGGACTGAGATTACTATTAATGATAAAGACCAAAATCTGGCAAACAGATCAAAGATGCTTCAAACAGACCAAAGATGCTTCAAATTAACCATAATTGTGACAATTGATTTAACAGCAGATCTTCAGTTTAAAAACCTGGGAAAGAATATTCTGCAGGACCACCAGAGTCACCTAGTGGGACCAAATTGCAACGACCAAGAAACAAATAAATAGAGGAATCAAAGTTTAAGTTAAATACAAAACAAAAAGTATATTTGGTTACTATGATTTGCCTTGCAATTTCATATTCACTGACTGTATAAAAGAATTAAGTTTCAAACTGATTGACACTGCTTGCATCCCTTGATTTTTTTAATTTTTTCTTTTAACATTGACAATGAAGGCATTTGGGGCAGGGTGGAAAGCAATTTAAAAATATCCAGCTCTACTTTAGGGATTTGTCACAAGGCTTTAGACGTACAAAGCAATCCATCTAGGATAGAAATACCTTACTGGACTAATATCAAGCCAACAGACACCTATGATTTTGGTAATGCAATCAACTCCCCCAAGGTCTGCAACATTTTTTAGGGAACTCTTGTTATGACAAAGCCACCAAGTGCTAGTTCTGGTACCACAGACCAGGAAATGATAATGAGAGATTCTTGAACTGTAAAGCAGACATCTTATGTCAATTCAACTCTTAGGTTTCGTTGCTCCAGATGATGTTGCCTGTCTGATCCAAAAGAACCCAATCTGTAAAAATTCCCTGAACAGAAATACAAATACTTTTTTTAAGAAGCATAAGATGACATATTGAACAAGTGAGTGAAGGTAACGGCACTTGTCAAAATAATTTAATAGTGGTTAATCTATTGATGTTCCCAGCTGATTTGCCATTTAGGAAATGGAGAAGACTGGCAGCTCTGTATGAATTCATGCCCTCTCGTAGTAAACCAGGACACTTAACCTTTGCAGCTCTGCAGAGGTGACTGCACAATGTCCTCTGCCTGCCACCCAACACCTAAGAAAACCTCTAATTTCCACCCTTGTCTTTTGAAGCATCAAACACAGAAGACTGGCTGGTGAAATATTCAGTCCATAGGGAGATGCCTCTCGTGCATACCTGGCTCATACAATGCAATTCCTTGGTTTGAGACAAACTGATTGCCAGATGTACAATTCCCCTCACCTCACACAGCAGGCAGACTTCCTCATATTAGTTTCAAGCATAAGGCACAGATTACTAGCTGCTGAGATCTTCTGATTGTCTACAAATTTCTCTCACTCCAAAGATCTTAAAATGTATGTGACTACTATCCTTTTTACGTGTTCATGTTGCACTGCACTCTTGAAATATTTCAGTCTTTCAGTCTTTTGGGGGCTGCCTAACATCACAGGGACCTGTAATTTAGGTTCTGATAGCTCTTAAATGGACTTTGCTTAAAAAGAGCAGATGAGCTCACACTATACTGACCTAAACTCCATGAGAACCATCATACATCTACTGTAAGCAGAACTGGAAATGCAAGCTAATCATGCAATGAGAACATATACCTCAACTGGCAACAGTGAATAATAGCACCAAGTGATGAAGATGTGTGCTCATAGCTCCAATATTATTGTCTTGATCCTTCATAACCTCAGTTACAGAAATCACTGCAGAGAGAAAGCTACTCAACCTTACATCAGTGCTGAAGGAACCTAGGTTGCACTCTCTCTGATTAAGCTTAGCTGAATTTTCTCAGAGACTTTATGAACCTACTGTACTGCACATCTCAAAATCTTTCTTTAGGTTCAGTGACCTTCCTGGCTTGAGTTCATTTCTAAATGTCCCTTATCATTTTGTTAATATATCTATGGTAGGTCTCTTCTTCAGATGATCTTCTTTATGCTGGTCTCCAAGACTGCCACTACAGCTGAAGCCTGTTTGCCTACTCTCAGCATTCCAAATGATAGTGGATATTCTACAAAGGCTTTTTTAATTTTCTCCATGAGACAAAGTCTGAATTGCACAATACATCATTACCTTTTTGAGGAAAAAGGTATGTACAAAGACCCACTTAATAGCAAGAAACAGACGAAAATACCATCTTGCAGGAGAATCAGTTTAGTGCAGAACAGACCAAATTTGAAACCTGCATGTGGAGGACCTCTACACAGAAAGGCTGACAGTATTCTGTCCAATGGGCTAAGGCAGCATACAATGTTGTATGAGATCAGGAGACTCCTGAAGAGCTTTAGCCAGATTAAGAATTAGTAATGCAAAAAACAAACCAAGTTCCACCTTAACTCCCCAGGCAGGAAACAGAGCAATAAAAGAGGGTCTTTGTCACCCTGTCTCTCACACATGATCTCTGACAATGTAACTAACACTCCAATTTTGTGTAGATCAAGCATATAGAAAGAAAGCTCTATGAAATACGGCCAAAGAAACAATTTGTAACATTTTACTCAAAGATTCACTCTTTGCCCCACTGAACTGAAAACGAGTTTCTCTTGACTTCACCAGATGCAGGATCTTGCTCTATACATAAATCATACTTCAAGATGGCCTACATAAGAATGTACTAAAAGCAAAAAGTTTAGAATGGTTGCTCTGGCACATCTGTATAAAGCACAGTAATTACCATGTTGAAGTAAGACCGGATTTTGACCCCTCTTGCCAAATCCCAAACTATGACATTTCCATCATGTCCAGCAGAGAAGAGAACTCTTGGATCAAACGGATGAGGTTCAAGCACAAACACTTCATCTTCATGTCCCTGAAAATAAAGACACAGCAGAATGAAAAAGAGTATCGTCTCAAATACTTACCCAAGGATTCAACATGGTAACACTAGCAGCTGCCACTTTAACCTATGAAAATGCCCAGCAAAAACTACTTTGAGCACACTCTTTTGGTAGCAGTGCATTACACTCCTTCCTTTCCAGCTGCAATTTTACCTTCCTGAGTAGTATGTCAAGTATGTCACCTTCACAAGTATGTCCCAATATTTTCACCAGGATTTTAAAGATTAGTGTCCGCAACATTTGGTACTTGGGGGTCTTAATATTTGACAGATTTCCATTTTTTTCAGCAGAGTACCAGTTAGACATTTAATTTAAACCCAAAAAGAATGAAATATATAACTTAAAGTTAGAGAACAACATCTTCAAAATTAATGCTATATTTTAAAGCTGTGCATTAAGTATTTCCATCTCTATATCAAGTTACCTAGAGTAACCCATTTTCTCAGTTACCAAAGAAGTGTCAGACATTAGTAAACCTGTTGATTTATTTTAGTTAGAATACTAACTTTGTACTCATGGAATGATTAGGTTGCAGAAGTGTCTCTGTTTAAACAGGACAAATTTATCCATTAACAGTATTTCAAAACACCACATTACATAAAGATTAAAAACCCAACTGTTTCCTTCTCTCCTTCAAGATAGAATTTCAGTTAAAAAAAAACCAAAAAAAAACCCAACCAAAATGTCCAAATTTAGTTTCAGACATCTTGAACAGCAATGGTTATTTGCAACTTTAAGGTTTTATTTTCTAATAAGCAGCTGATAGACATCTCTATTACGTTTCAATTATCTAGAAACATTTGTCAAGGTAGTTTTCAGACAGGAAAAAACATATAAGGAAGAATGGTTATAATGTATAAATAAATTTTGCATTCAAGATTGATAAATCAAGATGGTACACCTTACCATGAGAATGTGAATGAGCTGGCCAGTGAAAGAATTCCAAACTTTCAGAGTCATGTTATTAACTGCAGTTATAACAGAGTTGTCATGGCGGTCCCATGCCACCATGGTCACTTTCAGCTTTGTGATTTTATCTTCAACTCCTTGCAGACTTTGTCTAAAACAATAGAGTAAAAAATTTCAGTGTAATCCTACTTTGCTAAAATAGTTTAACACTACTAACAAGTGAAAACGCTTCTGTATTTTGCTGTATTTGTAAGAATATTTCTTCAAGAAACCAGACAAATTAAAGATGTTTTCTATAATGTAGCACATTCAATCACAAAGAATTGTAGGTACTTAAACAATGACTATAGGATCTTCCAGAAAATGCTCTCTGATACATGACCTAACTAATTTAAATTTGATAGCTACAGTATTTGTTGTGACATCTAAAGAATAAAAATCAAAATTAGTCAACCAAGGAATGGTAAATTGTCCTGAAGAATATTTGCAATAAGTATTTCTCAATATGGAGAGATGTATTCTATACCTTTAAATGATCTGAATTCTCGGACAATATTTAGTACTACACCAGTACCCTGGCATCACTTTACTAATCATAATATGGCACTTAATCTTGCATGAAACCCAAACAACAGTAATCTATAATAAATCAATCAGAATACCCAAAAATTACATTTTTAGCAGCATGATTTAAAGACTAATCACCCTTGAATTCTCTAGCACATTTATTTCTAGGAAAACATCAGCCAAACTCAACAATAGCATGTCACCACTAAGTAGGCAGACAAAATACAGAATCTTCCATATAGTAAGCACAACAACACATTGCATAATAGTATCAACCCAATAACAGAAAATGTAGTTATAGCCAAATTCCCTTCTAGATTCAATGCAGAACCCAGGAGGCTTTATAAGCTGAATTAATTCTTTCCTTTCAGTGCAGCAATTTCATTTTCTTTGATAAAACCATTCTCGCGCAGAAAAGATCAAATTTAAAACTGCACTTATTCCTCTAGTCACAAGGATAAATCAGAATTCTGCTATAGGTGCTTTACTAAAATGAGCAGTTCCGTTTCTCAGATAAGTTCAGCATTTATGGCCACAATGAAGAAGAATCCATTCCTCTTTTGCACAGAATCAGTTAAAATGGAGAATCTGTACTGAGAGTAACTCAGTCTGTTATCAAAGTACCAGCATTTTGTACACTCTTGTCCAACAGTTTGATACCTACGTTTTGTTGCATCTGCTCATAATTGACAGGATACTGTCTGATCTAAACATCTAACTAAATTACACTTTATTTAGCCTTCTCTTCCATCACTCTCTTCATCTTTCAGGTATCTTTCCACAGATGACTCCTGAAACCGTTATAGTTTTTTTTTCTACTAAATATCCTTCAAAACATTCCATATTAACAGTAAGGGGGAAAAGGTTTATCCCTTAAACCTGTTACAAATCTTTTTAATTTATGTCAACTGGAAAACATCTTCATGCCAAAATAAAAAGGTGCAAGCATCAATTCCTACTAACTCAGTCTCCATCTTCAAGCATCTTTTGTTGCTTGTTCTAGTGTACAGAAGTTTCCCATACCTACAAACTCTTCTAAACTCTCAGATTGTTTTAACAAATTACAGAGCCAGCAATTTCTTTGCTCTGGCATGTTGTATGAAAAGGACACAATACTTCTTTTCTGGGCATGCAGGTTCCATAAAATCTGTAAATATTACTGAAATGCAATCAGTCTCAAGAAAAGATGTGACCTGGTTTTCTTGCTCCAGAAATAAATGTCTACGTAAAAAGCCATATAAATTTGACCTTCAAAGGGTTTTGGTTATCTTTTATTCTTTTAATCTAATCAAAATACTAGTGGCACTATTATCAGGACAAGCTAATTTCCACAGCTGAATATGTAGTCAAATGTTTATTTTCATTGAATTTCAAGAGCTAGATAAGCATACTGTGCATTTAAGCAATAATAATTAATAAAATTTTTATTAATAATAATAATAAATTAATAATAATTTTTCTTTTCTCTCACTGTCTTTTTAAAAATTTTTTTAGTAAGTCAGAAAATTATAGCAAAGGTCCTCAAGAATCTATGTGATAGCAGAACATTTTACATCACTTACCCTGCTGGGCGAGTAGCCATATCTAACAAAATGCTTTTCCATTCCCTTCGCTTAAATTGCCAGATTCGTGCTGTTCCATCACGGCTTCCACTCACAAATCTAATAAAAGCAGGAAAGAGTTACTCAGAGATCAAAGGCAGATCTGTACAGAAAAGACACCTGAAAATTAAAGTCCCAGAATTTAGAATTCAAAAATGGAAGCTATGAGTAAGAAGTCCAAACAGTGTCAGAATCCGGTACAAGTGGTTTGAGGTTAAAAACGCTTCCCATACCAACAAAAAAACTGAAGGCCTCCAAAAAGTCAATCCTGAGCCCGTTCCAAACTAACAGTTCCATGACCTTTGGTGCACCTTGCTGAGTTATGACACTGCACTGGCACAGGGACACCATAACCCAACGAACATTCCAAGGAGCTGACCCTATCACACACACAGAGGTCAAGAGGAGAGCCCTGCCAGCAGAAGTACAGACATGATTTAAAATAAAACCTATTCCCAATAAGTTAGCATTGTACACTGAGTAAGTACTATGATACTTATACGAAGAAGTGTTTCCCAGCTTGAGTTTCTCTCCCACTCTTTTCTTTCCCCTTTTAGAGGTTCAGGGGTAGGAGGAGGAGAAAGAGGTGGGTGAAGCTTGGTTTACAACTATTTGTATCATGATAAAAGTGTACATTAGAACATCAAATAAGTGAAAGTGTCAGATACTTCGTAATAAACCAAACTGTTTTCTTTAGCATCCTTCATATCCAACATCCAGAACTTTAGGTGAAAGATTAAAAAAAGCCTTAGGCTAGCTAAACAAAACATTGTTAGATCTCGTTTGATATTTTTTCTGTATCCAGCAGTCATTTAAGTGAAAAAAGGTTTACACGTTAAAATATATCTAAAAGTACACGTATTTGATATGTGAATATATATACACACACACACACTTCTTAGGAAGAAGTTTCAAGTATTTTCATAATTTTAGCAAATCCAAAATACTTCAAGCATTACAATGAAAACAACTGTGAAACTAAGGAGTACTATGAAAAAGAAACAGTGAGACTCCAATAGTTATAGATGATTTTACTGGATGAAACTCAAAACAAAGCTCTTTGTTTTAATAACTACCTCTGGAAACTAGTATTTACAAATGTCTACAAGGTCAAAAAGCTAGCTCTGAATAGTGTGCTTACCTGCTACTACTATTAGAAAACTGAATGCTGTCAACTTTGTCCTATATAAAAAAAGAGCAGAAAAAGAAAAAAGAAATCAAATTTCTCCAAATTATCCCCTTTTATCCAAATTATTACTTTAATCAAGTACATATGTAATTTAAAAAAAATGTATTTACAGTATGAAACTCCAACTCTGATATCTTCTCTGGCTGACCTGATCCAAAGAAATAAACCCTAATGATGTGATCTGTACTCCCAGTGGCCAAAAACATTCCACCTGAGAAAAACAAACAGATAAGACTTTAAAAAAAGGGCAATCTACTGTTATTACAGTATTTTCAAAGGGACATAATATCAAATATTTAAATTTATTCTCTGAAATTTATAGCTGCATCTCATTTCAACTATGCCTGAAACTGACCTTTAAGTCAAAACAAGATTTAGAAACTCCAAAGTTTAACTAGAGTTGAATTATCTCACATTTGCTGTCAGTAAATATGCATCAGCAGACATATCCGAAAGATTAGTTAACTAGAGTAATTTGCTTGCATCTAAGCCCTTAGAAGCCTCCCTCTTAATAAAAATCAAATGGAACTGGAACTCTAGTACATTTTGATATTTCATCCAATTATTTATGTAGCATTCTTCAGTTGCCAGCTCTAGAACCAATGAAACCCAGACCATGAGAGAACTCTGTAATCAGCACCTTCTTGTACAAATCCCCATATACTACGCCTCAGATAAAGCCAACTCTCCTAATTATTCTGAGAAAAAGGTATATATCTATCCCATTCTGAAAAGACTTGCAGTCATAAGAGACTTACTTACAACATTTCATGTTTAACTGTATTTGTAATTTCTAATTTTAACTGTATTGCTAATTTCTGTAGCAGCAAGTATTAATGCATAAATTCTGAATTTATATTTTAAATATTTGGGATTTTTTACAGCCACTAACTCATTAAAAAGAAATATGCTACAGTAGCTGTAGTGTACTTTATTTTACTCATCAAATAACTTCTTATACTGTTTCAAGGAGAGAAAGAAAAAAAAAAAGGCTTTTACCAGCACTAAAAGAAGAACAGATCATTTGGACTCCAGGCCGAGGACGTTCTGTAAACTTCGTTGGCCTTGGACTACAAACAAAAGAAAACCAGTTAAATAATTTCCTAATAGGGTTTCAAAAAACAAGTCAGTATCTTAGAAAAAGAACAGAAGGATAAAATTAAATATGAAGGAACAGATGGCTGCCCATTTATAAACAATTTTGTGTGACTATGCTTCACGATCTGATCTTTAAGAAACCAAGACATCCAGATGGACTAAGTAACCCATGCATCAAGGAGAGTTGTAACCCAACTTAAATCCCATTCCCTTCTATCCTATGATATTGCTATACAAAACACTCTCCTGAAGTTATCAGGAAAGCAGAACAGAGCCAGCTGCCCATGATGTTGTTTTAAACCGCTGGGTGTTCTGGCTTTCTCCTGTGGCATATGCTTGCTTTTACAAGAGAGAAATAGAGACAGGTGCTCTTTATAGACAAGGATATCAAAGAAGTTTAAATAAATTTGGAGTTTTCCACAGTATTAGAATATAAGATTTTCTTCAAATGACATCATATGTTCCCTGTGGGCTAGTTTCAAATAGTACCCAAAATGTCAGGACAGTGGTTAGAAGTTTGTAAGGGATTTTACTTTATGGCCCTCACTTTTCTCTAGGCATTTCAGAATGTGATATGGAAGCAAAACTAAAGCTTCAGTGGATCTGGCATTTTAAGGGTGTGTAAAACCAAAACAAATCAGATCAAGTTCTTCAATCATTATTTCAATTCTGTTCATGGATTACAGCAACCTCAAACCAGTAGGTGGTCTTGCATAGTATGCCATCTGCAATCTTCCCTCAAAGAATTAACTTACGAGAGAACAGCAGCACTACACCCACGAGTGTCATCACTAAAGATTTGCTCTAACATAAAAGAATGCATATTCAGAACTTATCCAAAATGTTCTCTTTTAAAAGCAAAATGGCCTGTATAATTCATTTCACCTGAAGGTAGATGCATAAGAGATCTTTCTCCACTAATCAGTTACTGCTATCTCAAAGAAAGTAATAAGCATTAAACCTTGGCGATGTTTATGCATGAAACAAAGTAATAAACATCAGCAATATCAGTTAAGAAATCTTTCTCCAAATTATCCATTCGGTATAGGCTGTTTCTGTGACCTTTCCTGCAGGAGTTTTAAGGTAACTCCCTGCAGATTTGTGACAAGGAAACTTCGCAAGATACACTAAACAGGACAAAGATCTTTTCTACAAAACAGTTGAAATCCTCCTTAACTGAGATACTAACAAGAACTATCAGACAATTCAATACCCAGTTTACATAATTTGGAACAAATGTAAATAGATAAATAGGCTGTTGTTTTCTTCCACTCTTGTTTGTGAACTCTGCCTTTGGAGTTAGGACAGCTGCAAAATAGAGCAAGTATGCACTTACATTCTAGTTTAGATAACCAATTTAAATTCTCAAACTTACGTCTCTCTAATGTGTGCTATTTAAGGCATCAGGAGACAAGGGATTATGGCACTCTTCTACAATAAAACAGATTGCAAAATGAGTTGGGCCATCAGTATTTTTGTGAAGCGTGGAAAGGGGACAAAAGCTGGTTCCATCCAGGACAATGTTTCACTTTACATATATTTTCAATGCATTTATTAAGTGTTTTATTAGTTTATTAATCTAAGTTCTGCAGACTAGCTTAACTCTGGTCATGTAGTAGTTAAAGCAAGACTTCTTCACAGAAAACAGATGCCTTGATATAACCTCTCTAACTTAAGATAATAAAAAAGGTTCAGAATATCTGAGTTCTGATATATGAACAGTCCCTTTAACATCGAGGGCCTTCTGCATAAGAAAGGAAATGAGAAGCATCACATCACAATGATGATAATTGAGAAATCAGTGTCTTGTCCAAAACAGGAATGTCAAAATCAGCATGTGTTTTTCCTGAGGTTTTTTTCCTCTTTCTAAAATTATGGGAGAATAAATAGGTAAGAAGAAAAGCAGTACACCAAGCTCCTCTATCCAAATCTGTGAGACGGTTCTGCTGCCTTGTTCATATGGTCTACCAGTAACAGGCTAACACTGGAAACTTGTGATGCAAACAGGTGGCAGAAGAAAAAAAATTCAGTGTCTTCCTCAGAAAAGATATATAGGCAAATATTTTGCAGTGCAACTAATTTAACTGTGATGCACTGACCAGTTGTAATAATTCTCCATTTAACTTGAATGAAGCACACAATTCTTCAATTTCTGATGACCCGAAGCAGATTTTCTCTCTCCTCCCTACTGTAAACTGATGCAGGATCCAACTCCTGTGTTTACTATCACCACCCAGAATAGTGAAAGAAGACTAAACCCAGGGTAAGACTCGATTGCCTAAATTTTCAATTGTTTTCCCATCTAGTTTGGGCTACATTCTGTGAATTCCTTGCCTGCAGCACCAACATACCGCCTGGTCATAAACCTCTTCAAGGAAAGGAGACAGGAGCCCCTGTAACACTAAAGAACATGCATCCACACTAGTCACAGAACCATGTGAACAAGGTTGCTCACTTTCCTTTGAATAATATCAGAACTTTGTGGTCAGCTGTGCCAATCTCTCTTTCATCCTATGATACAAAATCTATTGTAATGTGTCCTTTTGCAGTTCATCAAAACAGAGCTGTCACCAACATCGCTGGACTGGGCCATATGTCTGACCCAAACAGAACATGCCTCAATTAACAAGGTTATAAAAAAATGGGAGACCAACACAGGAAGCCCTTAATTTCAGACATACTATTAATTAAATAATATTAACTGCAGCAGAGTTGTTGGCAAAGCTGAGTTACAAGAAATTTTGCAATCTGAGAATGAAACAAAATAAACATTTGCAGAGATAAGAAAAAAAACCAGAAAATACAACTCAGTGTATTTAAGAACAAAACTGGTTTTTTTAATTTGAGAGCCCACTGAACACAATACCAACTCTGCCTTTTTCATGAAAGATTTCAGCAAAGTACTAATGGCACTGCCAACCATCTTGAAATGACAATCAACCACATGATCATCGTTAGGCTGCCCACTGCCAGGTGATTCGAGTAGTGTTGAGTACAAAAAGCAGGGATGGGATATATAGATTTTCTCTTTTAAGTAGCTAAAATTTCAAGACTTCACCACCCATCCCCATTTGAAGCATTGCATAATTTAGTAACACACTTTCATCACTGATAGCAATTGTATTCTTGCAGAGCAGGTTGCAGTCAAGCTCAGGAGGAACATGAAATCAAGTTCTGACTTAAGCATGTTACAGCATCCTTCACCTGAACTACTCAGAACTCTTGGTTATGCTTGAAAGCTCCAATTTCTCCTTCCTGGGGTGGGAGTTGTACTAGAATCAAGATACAGGGCAGCAAGCTCAGAGGCTGAATAACCATGGTAAGAGATCTTATTTTCCCTGCCAGCTTTCCTCCTCTTTAGAGATATTGAACAGAAACAAGCCTGTATTTTTTACTACAGGAATAAAAGGAAGGATAAACTTCCCACCTCACCAGTGATACTCTCTTCCAGATAGCCTACACAACATACCTTTTTAAAATAACCTCAAAAAACGGCATTATGACAAAAAATTAACAGGCATCATTCTTTCCTTTGATGCTCTTATATTGCTAGTACTTGTTTTCCCCCAGCACATAACTGAATGGATGTGGAGGGAACCTGCCACACTTCCACAGCTCCAGAAGGAGAACCAGATTCAAGTGTGTAAGAAGTGCAACCACCTCACTGAAAACTGTTATGACAATATACACCCATTGCTGAGATGCACTGGCCATGTAATGCAGCCTTCTTGTGGAAAATTACACTGGAATGCAAGTTTTCCAGTATAATTTTTTTTGGTTTACCAGAATAATTGTGATAAGCACAGTTAGAAAAGTTTACACCTTAGCACATTACATAAAACTTCCACTAACAAGTTCCCTGAACTAGTACACTGTTCAACTCAGGAAATTAAGACTTGTCTGAGTGTCCATCTGTTTCAATATCACAAGTGGCAAAAAGTTATGTTCCAGTCTCAAAAGACATGCCTGTTTCTTATTTAGACATTTTTATCACGTTTTAGTTCGGATTAAAAAGCATCAATTACTTCAAATACATTACAGTTCTACTGAGTTTAAACAAAGGCCTAAAAGAAGAAAAAGCACACAGTGATGCCTTTTAGTATCTTCACATAATGCATAATATCCTGTGGCAAGAAGTTTTGTAACTCAGTTGCATGTTTTGTAAAGAACCATCTTCTTCCAATTTGAAAATGGATACTTCCATTTGATACCTTCTAGAACCATAAGGGCCCACAATCAATTCCTCATTATATTCCCTCCTCAACACACTCATGACTGTACATGACTCATCTTCATACATTTGGTTTTTTCCAGACTGAAGGAATACAGCTTAATGGCTTCCTCTCTCTTCTCAAACCCAATGTAAAAAATATTTCTGGAACAGAAGGTAAGAGCAGTAGAAAGATTCCAGTCTCAAAACTTAATCTGCACTCTGTTGTCAAACGACATGAATCACTGGCGTGACTTAGGTTACCAGACCACCTCCTTGCTGTGCTGCACAAGACAGCTGAACTGATCTGTTTTCTCTATGCCCCTGTCTAATCACATTACAATGACTTCTACATGAAAGCATTACTCAAATATCTTTTATACTTTTAATATTTGTTGAGCACATCTCACTAAAAATTTTTGTTCCACAATTATATATCACCATGGAAAGGAATTAGTTCAGAATCCCCTACTATAACTGGAACCAGTTTTTCCCCTACCTAAGTTTTATCTCAAGACAAATCCCATCCAACTCCATGATTCATTCAAACAATCATCATTTTGAAACATTTATCTCCTACCTTATATATTATATATAATTATATATATATATTATGTAATTATATATATAATTATTATATATTATAACCTACCTAACTCTCAAGGATTTGCTATTTTCTAATGACAGAATTCATTTCAAAAATCAATTTCACAGACTAAAACTTTACTTAGGAAAAGGAGAAAAAAAGAAAGAAAAGAAAAAAACATGTAGGCTCAGAAGGTTTACCAATCAGACAGACAAAGATTTCATCTTGTCAACAAGAGCTCAGACTTGGGAAATCTTAAAAAAAATAATGTGGTGGCAACTCCTTTCCTTCACACAAAAATAAGCATGTAAGTTATCTCCTCCTCTCCTCAGTAAAAAGGGGAGTCTTAATTTGATTACAGCATGCACTAGGCAGCAGAGGAGTAACAACCTGAGACACAGCTTCACTTACATTATAAAAAGAGATACAACATCCAGAGAACATCAAAATAGCTAAGGCCCAGACAACTAGAAAAGTACCTATGCAAGTGTGCCTGCAAGCTCTGCATAACCTCAGCACTGCAAGGAAAAGATTCTAGCAGCAATTACTAAAACTACAAGGAAACTGAACTCACCTGCAAGCATATATTCAGAAGAATACATGCCATCGTCAAAACTAAATCGCTTACGATTACTAAGCCATCCATTTCCAATTTTAAGCTATGGGTTTTAGTGATAAAGGAAGAGCAAAGAGCATTTGAAAGCTACTGAGCAAGTTGGTTTTAAAAAACTATATTGGAAAGTCCTGACAACATTTTTAGTATCTTTGAAGGCAGAAACTTCATACTCAACTTCAGCCATCAATACATGGCTGTCCAAGAATTCTGCCTTCTGCCATGTTACAGCCAAGAGCAACTATGAAAAGGTAATATAAGTAAGGAAAGAACAAACATCAAAAATATCCTATCCTGATTTTTACTAGGATATTACTGTCTCCTTAAAAACTGGACTTTGCAATCTAGATTGCAATAATTTTATCAACATAATTTTCATTTCATTTGAGATTAAGAGATGACATCAGAATAAAGGAGTGCCAACTTCGACATTGTATTAAACAAAAAACCTCAATAGTAGACTTATTTTCTAAATTAACAGATATACATTATCACGCCATAAAACATTGTATTATCAACTTAGTTTTTAATAGATAAACAAGCAAGCTATAGCTACAACAGAAACAGATCATACCCAACAATCACATACTGAAATAGCCAATGAAAAGCTGTTTAGTCAAATTTTTCTCCGTATTTGTATGTCATTCTTAATTACATAAATAGAAATAGTAATAAATAAAATAGCAACTAACTTTATTTTAAGGGTGCCAGCATCCCACAGCCAAAAGCATATTGTTCCATCTGCCCCAGTCGAAGACAAGTATCTCTTTGAGCCACTACATAATGGAGAGAACTGGGAAAAGGGGGAAGAAAAAAAAGTTCTCCTGTTAATCTGTTCCAGATGTGCTAAGAAGTTCCACAATTCATTTCACCAAAAAAAGGAAAAAAAAAAAAAAAAAGAAAAAAAGAAAATCAAGTATCAAACCATACTTAAGGGAAACAGATTGGAATGAACAATGAACACCAAAATAACAAAATGCTGCTCAGTCACTCCCTCCAGAACCACCCTTCTGAGTTACTTGCCAAAGCAGTCCAGATTCTTCCTCCCTCCCCACCAACCAAGTTGCACAATAGCATGCAACTCTAAACAAAAGCAAACCAAAGTACTCCTGGTGACTGCAGTTCTTACTCAATACACCTGTGCTCAGAATCACAGCCTGCAAAGGAGGGGTACTTCAAAACGGAACTGCCCATATGTGCCATGAAACTTTTTTGAACAAGGATTATGTCTGGCATTCTTCAAAGGTCAAGCATTTTGACAATAAACATGTGTTATTTCACAATGCATACCATGAAAATTCCTTCTCACTTCAGGGCTTAGTTGCCAGGCATGCATTTTTATTACACTGAACGTTCTCATGACTCATTTTTGCGAAGCAAAAACCTACCTGCAATGACGTTATAGATGCACTGTGGCCCTGAAGGACTGCTAAGGGTGCACAAGTTCGAAGGCACCAAACTCGGATCATTTTATCACAGCTTCCAGCAGCTATCATGGTGTTTTCATAGTTTACTGCCATATCAGATATTTCAGCTGCATGCCCTCTCAGGGTAGCCAACAACCTTCCATCATCAGTTGCCCAGATTTTTACAAGGCAATCATCTGATCCCTAGAAGTAAGGTAGAAATAATTTCAACCACACCATTAGCTGTTTCGATGTTAGAGTTAGCACAGTGAAGTGAAAAACAGAACTAGTGACATGCAGATACTCCCACCCATGCTTTTAACAGTTTTCCACACTGCATTCAAAACACAGGTTTACATTCTCAACAGCATATACCAATTTATAATACTGATCACAAATCCTACAGTAAGTTGGTCTATGCTTTAGTAAGACACTTTTTCCAAAAATCCACCACAAACTGAAGAAGCTGTTGCAATACATTAAAATAAAAATTTACATTAAACATGAAAGTGAATTATGAACTGGTACAGTCTGTCATTTATACCTACTTATGTTCCTTATCTTCCTAGTTTCATCATCATCATACTTACCACAATAAGTTAGGTAAAGAGCATGTATGAACAGCTATTCCATTTTTAAGTTGAACTACTACAAACCTGCTTCAATATTCACATTAACAAACACCGAAATGACCACTCTTTCTCAACAAACTTAAGAGGCTTCATCTATGTATTCATACTTAACTCAATTTTTGCTGGTCTTCCCACACAATTCTAACAGCTACTTGCCCATATAACAATGAATTCACAGCCCTAACAAAAAATTCAGAACTCATTCCTCCATTTTTTATTGCATTCCTGTGCCTTCCTGAAAGTCTGGGTATTTGCACCACACCATGGCTCAATAGCATGATATTTGAACACTGCACACACGCTGACAGACAAGGTTTAGTGTAAACATTTAATTCAATTACTTAGGATCAGAAGCAATACAAAGTTGGGTTTTAACATCCAGAGAACTGATCTGCTACTGGACGCACACAGGTGCTACAACAAGTTACAATGTGACACCATCCTTACAAAATGTCACCAGTTTTTCCTATTCCATCTACTTACAGTGTACAAGCTTACCTGCATTTACGCTTTAAAGACAGCAGAAGGCATGGCAATACTATCACATACCTTTTATAAAATAGGACCAGGTCTCCTAGGCAAAGGAAATAGTTACAGAAGCTTGTTCATAATTATATTTTTTGCCTCTTAGGTGAGAAGAACAATGGTACAGCCTATACTATTTTACCTATGCATAAAACTTCCATGCTGAGATTCTGTGGAACACATTTGCCTCATCTAACTGCTAGACTGCCAGAGTGCTAGAGCAGGGAACACAACCAGTCTGAGCTACAGCAATGAGCAGACAGAATCACAGAATTATTGAGGTGAGAAGATACTTTGGTCTAAGTCCAAACTCCCTGCTCAAGTAGGGTCAGCTAGAACATGATGGTATATATCCACCACTCAGGTTTTGTTATCTTCTGTGCATTTACTGAAGGCACCCTCTTGCCCCATCACCCAGGTCCTTAAAGAAACTGTGAAAGAGTACCAGTCTCAGTACCAAACCCTGGGGTACACCTCTAGTGACAGGCCTCCAGCAGTCACTGTGCTGCTAATCACAACCCTTTGAACCTGAAAATGCACTAAACTGACACTCTCACAGTCCACACATCTAACCTGTACATCACCAGTTTGTCAGTAAGGATGCTATAATTATCTGAAAGATAGTATCTGCTCATGTGATTCTGTTATCATGACTATGAGATTCTAGAGTATGAAGAAGCTTGTACACTCTTCTCAAAATGCAGTCACCACCAAAAAGCCCAAGAAGCCAAGACAGAAGGGTATGTGTGCTTGCTTGTGTGTAAAACTGCAAATAATAGCTTCACTGCTCAAAAGAGAGACCTGAAGCTAGGAGGGGGGAATGGCAGACCCAAAACTACCAAATACTATAAAAGGTAGAAATCAGTCACAGAAAGATATAAAACGGTCAGCAAGGAAAAAAAATAAAAAATACTTGTGGGACCTAATACCACCTGGAGGGTTCCCAGAGGTCTTTTTAGTAACACTAAACCAAGGAAAGAAATCAGCATAAAATGGGTCTGCTCCCTGCCAGCTGGCTATAGTGTCACTATAGAGGCACAGGTTGTACATCTCCACTGCAGAGAAAAAATGACTGTCAGCCAAGTCTCAACAATGAAAAGGGGGGGCCAGGGGCAGAAAAGGCAGGGGAAAAGGAAAACAAAAGAGAAAAAAACTAAGGTAAATTTGTACATTCTGTAGCACCTCAGCAAGACATCAATATTAAGAGTTCAAATAAATTCATGTGTTTCTATCTGATCTGAATGGGACAATCCACAACTCTTAAAATACTGTTGCAATTCTACTAGCAATGGCATTGGCTTGCAGCACAGCTCATGTTTCCAAGGTTATATCTACAACTCCTACAAATTATGTACCTATTAAAAAGCGTCTGTCAAAAGTGAATCCTAAAACAACTTCAGCACCGAGAGAGAATAGATGACTGCATTACCAAGGTATGGAGTAAAATTGGTTCATTTTCCTACCATTACACACACTTGTGGGATGAAGTGAAACTGCCAAGCAACACACAGATTAATCTTGGGTTGGAAATCTTACACAGACTATTACACAATGCTGCTTATTATTCCCTAGAAAGAATAATCTCAGCAGAGACAAGAAAATAAAGGTGGGGAAAAAAGTTTTTTGCAGTCAGAAATTTGAGTAGTGCAGGAGCTAGAGAAGACAGCATTTGTTTCTTTTACCCTGCATTGGCTCTGCAAGTCATGCTTTTCAGTAGAACTAGAATACAAAGTCTCTACTTCCACAGGGGAACAGCTGCCTCACCACAGTCTTCCCCATAGGTTGCAGGAGAACCTGTTCCAGCACCTGAAACACTTTCTCCTCTTCCTTCTTCACTCATGATAGGGTCTGCAGGGCTATTTCTCTCTCATATTTCCACTCCTCTCTCCCAACTGCAGCTGCCCTGGGATTTTTCTCCTCCTTAAATACATTATCCCAGTGGCACTACCGCCGTCACTGATGTGCTGAGCCTTGGCCAGCAGCGCGTCTATCCTGGAGCTGGCTGGCATTGGCTCTGTTGAACAAGCAGGAAGCTTCTGGTAGCTTCTCATAGAAGCCCCCCCAGTACCACAACCTTGCTACATGAACACAATACAGGCCAAGTAGGCTAGTAGGAAAAACGTATCATATCCTGTTCGCGCTGTCTTTAGGCAAAATAGAAGTAACATCTTTCTAGCAAGGACAACATCTCCCAGATGAGCACTGGGAGATGCTGAAAACACTTTCTTTTCCTTTTAATTCTAAACAGAACACAAACAAAGCTTGAATTTAGAGGCTTTCAATCCTTCAGATGTCACGTGGATGTCACGTGGAACAGGAAACTATCATGATGCAGCTTCTAGAACCAATTATAAATCTAAAACAATTTATCTAGATACCATCACACTGAAGGCTGCAGAGTAAAAATGTAAGGCAAGAACAATTCCCTACTGATGCACACAAATTTACACACCACACTTGAGACTTTAGAAGTTGTAGTGGTCTAGATTGAAAAGAATTGGCACCATTTCATTATACAGATGCAATTACAACACAACAGATCATGACTGTTTATCCACTGACAATATGAGGCCAGCTACAGCAACTTGGACTTTACCAAAACGTGGAATACAACCATTTGCCAACAACCACTTAAACATCTACACGAAGAACACCGGATTTACCTAAGTGCAGAGACAAGAAGTTCAGTCCCAGACCCTCCAAAATGAAAATTCAGCAACCACATTTAACATCTATGGCCACTTTATTTAACACCAGACTGAAGTAATCATGATCTAAACTGGGAACTTTTTTCCAAGCAATTAGACCAGGACACCAGTCAGCAAAGGAATGCCAGCAAAACTCTGGGGTTGCAGAAACATATTGCCCCTCTCCACTCTCCATTTTATTTCAGGTTGTTCTACTTCTCTCTTGGAAAAAAACAACTGTTACAGTCAAGAGAATTCTCTCATAGAATCTCTAATGCATTCTACCATGCCACATACAAAATAAACCCACAACACAGAGCCCCTTTCCTGATAATTCAATCACATATAAACCACAGGACATAAGATTTTAATGCCTGTGATTTGGCTTGCTGATGAAAACAAAAGAAATATGAAAATGAGTCTCTTCTATGCCTGAAATAACAAGTGAACAAAAAATCTGCCTCTTCAAAACACCGCAAGGTGTCCCATCCCTTCAACAACACATCTCCCCACATGACAAAGCAAGATGTATGTGGGCAAAAGGGCAAATTATACTTACAACTGCCTTCTGAAAGAATTTTAGAAGTTAGGACTGCAAGGAAAAATAGGAAACCTGAACTGTATTTCTATCCGCATTGTTCAAGCTATCTGACATGAGGTTAAAAGGACACAATCAAGCTCCTCAATCCACACAGGTATCAATTACATCCAGTGTTTGTAGGAAGGCAATAAATGCAGCCAAAGCATCCTGGACTGGCATGAAGTGTGTTTATGAAATCTTTGTCTCTACTGAAACTGACTACTTACCAAGAAATCCAAATATTACACTAATACCTATCTGGTTTTATAAATCCCATTCCTTGGGAAAGCTGCAATTTCAGTACTGACTTCAGACATCTGTCTAGTATTTATGACTTAACAACAAAAAAAGCAAATAATTAAAAATACTAAGAACACTAGTATTTAAAAAAAATTCCTAGGATGTCATAAAGACAATTTGTTGTGAACCAACATTTGTTACAACACACCATGTGATTGTTCTCTCTCTTACTTCCTAGGATCTCATAAAAACAATTTGTTGTGAACCAACATTTGTTACAACACACCACATGATTGTTCTCTCTCTGACTCCCTAATCAAATTCTGTGGCGGCGGTTACTTGTTTGGCTTATGTTTTTGCTAGAGCAAACAAACCCAGAAGAAAGAACCTACATAGGTTCAGTGGGAAAATGAACAGTTTTCCCAATGAACTACACAGATCAGCTATCACCATCACACCTAGTAGCATGTAAACCAGCACGGCTACTAAAAAAAAAATATGAGAGGAATAGTGGCAAAGGATTACCTTCTTTTCATTCATAATCAGTGTATCTATCCTATATTCAGGTTTTGGAAACAATTAGGTGACATCTTATGTGTACTTAAAAAAGAAAATGTCTACAAAAATACAGATTTTGTACTCACAGTAAATATTCGCCTGCCAGTCCGATCAAAAGTTACACAGTATACAGAAGATAAATGTCCTAAAATTCGTTTGTGCATCTTCATATGTTGATAGACTGCAGTTGGAACGAGGCGTTCAAGTCTGTATTTTCCATTTAGTTTTCTTGAAAACAGGGTATCCACTACCAAATGGGTAAAGAAAAAAGAAGAAACACATTTATATTGCGTTCATAAACTAAGATACTTGACAAGGTTGGAAAATTTATTTCAACACTGGAGCACTTGCACATATGAACAGCTTACTATAGTAATGATCTCATTTTGCCCTAGTTAGAGAAAAATATGTACAAAAGTAGCCTATGATACAGACATGGAAAAAGTATTGAAATGCAAGGCATGGTACAAAGATGCAATACAACTTGCAACTTTAAGTGCCCAAATTCAGGAGTACTGAGGCAGCTTCCATGAAGGAGTAACCTACCTCAAACACAAAAAGCGTGAAAGCTTCCACATAGCTATTAATTGAAGGTCAGCACACATTCAAATCTTCTCCAAGGCAACCTGCTTCTTGAGGTCTACTCAAACATTTATCCATCACTTGTAAGACAGTTTATTTTTTAAGAATCCTGCTACCCACTACAGTTAAACAAACACACACACGAAACCACCACACAAAAATTTACAAATTAATTTACTAAAACTTACAGAAATTTCTGATTTTGACTAACAAAACTTTGTTTCAAAGAGCTTTGAGACCTTTTTTTCAAGTTTAAAAGCTAACACGTTCCAGGAGCAAGAATTCACTTCAACAAAATGGAAATCTTCATCCAGAATGTCAGTGAAGAAAATAAAGTTCACTGTAATTCATTTTAAACTGCTACTCATGCAATAATAAAGCAACAAAGTATAATACTTCTCTGCATGGATACATAGACATTAGTTACACTCCATATCCTCATTAGACCAAAGAATGGCAATGGTGATACATTTTATAATCTACAGAACTGTGACAAGGCAGATAATGTAACATGCACATACAGAATGGTGTTGGAAGATTTAAAACAAATTTGGAAGGGACAACGGTCAGTCATCCAGTCTAACCTCCCTGCTCAAGCAGTGTCATCCTAGAACATGCAGCACAGGACTGCACCTAGATGGTTCTTGAATGTCTCCAGTGAGGGAGACTCTACAACCTCTCTGGGCAATCTGTTCCAGTGCACAGTCACCCACACAGGGAAGTTCTTCCTCATATTCACAGAAGGAATAATTCCACAAAGGTGGAACTTCCTGTGCATCAGTTTCCACCCATTGCCTCTTGTCCTATTTCTTTGCACCACCAAGAAGAGCCTGGCTTATTTCTCTTGGCACCCTCCCTTCTATAGACACTGATATGGTCACCTCTTGGTTGTTGCTTCTCAAGGACGAGCAAGCCCATCTCCCTCAGCCTGTCCTATTTATCTCAGAGAGAGACACTCCAGTCCCTTAACCATCCTCATAGCCCTCCACTGGATCCACTCCAAGACCTCCATGTCTCTCTTGTGCTGAGGAACCCAGAACTGGACACAGCACTCCAGACTGACCTCATCAGGATTGAGTAGATCACTTCCCTTGACCTGCTAGAAATGGTCTTCCTAAAGCATCCCTGGATACCACTGGCCTTCTTGGCCACAACAGCGCTGCTGGCTCCTGGAAAACTTGCTCCCTGGCATCAACTGCACAACAGCTACAAACCGCTCGCACCTCTTGGGTTTGGCCCAGACCAACATAACAGTGGTGCATGAGCCAGCACAGGTCAAATTACATCAGATTTGCCAATTTTTATAGTGGGATTGTAGCTATTCTGTAAGAACGACAAGCTTCTTGTGTTATAACCAAGTGCAAAGTCCATTAGCCTCAGGCCCTAATTCAAGGGAGTTTTCCTAGTTCAAGAAGCTTTTTGAAGGAGTGGAATTATTAGCTGTAAAACAAAGCACTTTTAGTCGAGGAGCAACTGCTGTCTTAAGGCTCTACTACATCTTCACCCTTCCCTCATACTAGAAAACTAGTGGTTGCATTTGCTTTTTGACAAAGTTTTTCCTTGCCAATAGTCTACTTCAGAACAGCAGGAAACCAAGATTAGTTCAGGCACAAGATAAATCTAGTTTTGGTATCTGACAAATCATCCTACATTTAAAAAAAAAAAAAAACCTCAGTAAACAAAACACACACAAAAAAAGAAACCAAACAAGTACACACACACAAACAGAATCAAGGTCTTCATCCCAACAAAATGAGTTTACACAACCTCAACCTACACAGAAATTGCCTTTCGTCTACTTTTAATGTAAGATGGATATGGTTAATGGATCTCTCAATGCCTTCAAATTAAGCAATAGCTCACAAAAAGTGAAAAAAGCTTAACTAGAAGTTTAATTTTTAGCAATGTTGTGTCAATGAAACAAAACTGCAAGCAGACTCTTTAGGATAAAACAATAAATGACTTCTCATAAGCATGTAATTTTTAATATATACCTGAATTTATAAAAAACTTCTTAAGTACCTGGGATCAACTTCAATTTTGAGGGGGTTTGTGGGGGCAGGTTGTTTGGGTTTGGGAGTGTTTTGGTAACACTGAAGAAGCTAAGTTTAGCAGAACCCAACCCAGTATTTCTAAGAATGATCTCGCTGATACCAATCACCAAGGGGCAACTTGCTACTATTTCACATATCCCTGAGAAACTCAAGAGGTGAAACACCCTTTGTTCAGTAACAATCAACCTACCAGAGGAAATAAAAGGTAATACTGTGGCACTGGAAATGGGAAGACTGGAATCCGTCTTACTCTTTAGCCTTGAACAAAACTTAAAATGTACAAAAATACCAGCACTGGTTAAAAATAAAACTAAGTGAATTAAAAAGCAATTTGACATGAAAAGAAATCCCTCCACAGTATTATGAACTTACATTCTCTGGGAAGAAATTTTTTACCAAGTTCATGCAATTAGCAGAGGGGAGGGGAAGAACCAATCTCCTGCAGGTTTGGACACTATCCATAAGCACATAACTTTTAAGACTTCTCAGACTGGGGAGTATCTTCTGGTTATTTAAAACAGAATTCTCACATCCACCATTGTTCTTCAATATCCCTTCCATCTAACTACCTTTGTATTTACTCTCATCAATTTTGCCAAGTGATTTATCCTGATTTCTCTAACTGACCAATTCCCACTACTTATTTTAAATACTGACACCTCCAATGTGTCACCTGCAAACTCTGCCAGCACAATAGCATTTATTTTTTTCCTCCAGAGTACAGGTAAAAATCAAAAATAGCTACGTCACAAATTCCTTCAGTCAAACAAAATTGATTTTTCTTGTCCAAGCTGAGAAAGATTACCAACTGTTAATATTAATGCCTTCACACAAATCATAGGCCCTTGGTTTTATAACAGTTGCTACATCAACACTTGTCAAGTCTCTAACCTATTTAGCTTGAATTTAACTGCATTTGGAAAAAAAATAAATTTAGAACCCTCTGTGACTGCAAGTCTAATCTCTCTCTCGTTTCAGCCATATTAGCACTTTTCTGTCTTTGCTTGGCCTCACACAAATGAGTAAGCATGAACAAAGCTGTTAATCACAGGAAGAGTGACAAGGTATAAGCAGTGAAACAGTTGCAGTGGGAGCCACAAACTACATATGTGTAGGAAGTGAAGGAAGATGATACTTTATCCCAGGGTGGGTTAGAGAACGCTAGTTGGGCCTTCTAGTGAGTCAACCAACATAAAGGGAAGGGTTGGAAAGAAGAAAACAACAGAAGAGAGATTGCATGCTCCTTGCTGGAAGGGCACTGTGAAATGGACAGTACCTTGAAAAAACTACCCAATGCCTGGCTGACCAAGGAAATTAATATTAACTTAGTTTTACATGCCCGCCTGCTACTTACACATAAGGTCCTGTTTTGAAAATAAATAAGTAAAATTGAAAACAGATAAAAAAACCAGATGCTGCTAAGTGGTTGTTGCACAACACAGTATGATAAACCACCACTTACTCCCAAATGATATTCTGGTTTCAAAATCAGGATTCTTCATATTTAATAATCAGTAAAAGCCAGTGTCAGAGAAAGCTGTGAATTTGTTGACATTTTGAAACTTTTTCACAAATTTTATCATTTTAAGCTGCTAACAATTGTTTACTAACTTGTTCCAAACAAAATTAAGTGGCTTCTAGTTTTTAGTAACTGGGCTCATATTCATACAATATGACCAGCCTCCAAGGCTGAAATGGTCTACTACCACCCAAGCACTGAATGGCTGAGGTGGAAAGGAACCTCTAGAAAGGTTATCTATTCCAAGCCCCCTGCTCAAGCAGGGTCAGCTAGAACAGGTTGCTCAGTGCTGCATCCAGTCCAGTTTTGAACATCTCCAAGGATGGAGATTTCACAATCCCTCTGGGCAACCTGTGCCAGAGCTCTTATCACCCCCCAAACCTGTTTTCTTACGTTTAAATTGAAGTTCCTCTATTTCAGTTTTGGTTGATGACCTCTGCCATGTCAGGATGCAATAAGAAGAGTGTGGCTCCATCTTCATCACATGCTCCAGTTCAAGTATTTATAACCATTGATACTAGCACCACCATCCTGCCTGTGCCACACTTTCTCTTCTCAAGGCTAAACAATCCCAGGTCTCTTGGCTCCTCCTTGTATGACAGATACTTCAATCCCTTCATCACTTTCCTGGTGATGAAGCTAACAGCTACAGCTAACAGCTATAGACAGTCCATGTATGTCTTTTCCTGAGGAGCTGGATCCAGCACTCCAGGTGTGATCTTATTTACACTGAGTAGAGGAAAGAACACCCTCGACCTTATGGCAATGCACTGCCTCCAGCAACCGAGGATGCTGATTCGGTTTTGTGTGCAAGGGCACATTGTGTCTTCATTCTTCTCTTTGTGACACTTCATTAGATTCCTGTTGATGCATTTCTCCACCCTGTCAAGGTCCTCCTCAATCATCCACTACTCCTAGATTTCAACTGTTTGCAAAACTTTTTGCTTCATCATCCAAGTCATTAATTAAGCTGTTGAACAATACTGGCTCTTGCACCAACCTCTGGAGCACACCACTAGTGACTGGCTTTTGTGCCAGTCACTGGAATTAACTCTGCTGATTACAGCCCTTTGATCCCAGCAGTTCTGCCATATCTTTTCAGTTTGCCATTGAGAATGTTATGGGAGTCTGTTCAGAAAGCCTTGCTGAACTCAGGATAAATAACATTCACTATTGTCCCCTCATCTCCAAGCCACTCATCTCCTTTAAAAGGCTATTGGGCTAGTCAGGCATAATTTCTCCTTCACAGATCAATGCCAACAACTCTTAACCATGTACCTGTCTTTTCCTACCTTGACCTCCAGAAATATTTGCTTCATCACTTGCCCAGGGACTGAGATGAGGAGGACCCAATCTTTAGTTCTACAAAGTCTCCTTCTCATCCTACTTCAGGTCTCCTGCCCCATTCAGCAGTAAGACCTACTGTTCCTCCTACTGCTGACAGACCTGTAAAAACTCTTCATGTTTTGTTTCATATCCCTCACCAGATTTAATACCAGAAGAACTCCAGCTTCCATTACTGCAGAATCACGGAATAGTTGAAGTTGTAAATGGCCTCTAAAAATCACCTAGTCTAATCCTCCTTTGAAAGAAGGGCCAAATATTGCTCAGGATCTTTAATTTCCAGAGATAAAAAAAAGCAAGCAAGGTAGAGTAAAAAACATGGGATTTAAAAAACAAAGGCTCTAAATATAAGAGTTTAAATTCATTTTTTTAATAAGGGTCACTCAGGAACCTAAAATGCAATTTTGTTTTTTAAAATCTTGCTTCTACTGTCAGAATTCACTGCTGCCAACAACCTTAATCTCAAAACCACACATCTCAAAGAGTCAAAACCACCTTATTTGTTTGGTTTCCCATGGAACAATGTAAAAATCAGACAAAGCCAATGGAAGTGAAGTGGTGGGAGTTTTCAGTGGAACTTACAAAAGAGTATAGATTTTCTCCCTCTCAGGTATGCAACGGGCACCAAATGAATGCCTTCAAAGTTTCAGAACTTTTCTAACTCATTCCCCACCCAAAATAGACCAAGCAGCTCAAAGAAAAACAGCAATCTGTTAAAAGGAAAATAAATTTGGAGGTCTGACTGATATAGCAGTATTAGTCCTTTTTTTTTCACTTAGTTTTCTTTCCACTTTCTAATTTTACCAAAGTGATCAATTCTATCTCCTTATTTACATGGTCTTATCCTTGAATATGGAATATGCCGTAAAGATGGGGGATAATAATCTGCCTTATCCACTAGTCAGTGATAAATCAAATTTAATTTTGTACCAAGTATAAGCTAAATTTTTAAATGTATACACAATCTTTCATCTTCTTCCTTTTTAGAGTTGTATTTAACTAATAGAAGTTCTGTTCTGAAGACCAGAATCCAAGTTCATTCCCCTTCCATTCACAAACTAGATTCAGAAGAATCCTGGAAGGATAACCCAAGGATATAATTCACTTACAACTCTTACCCTTATTGAATCAAGTTTCATTAACTTAAGAGGCTAGGCAGGCCTCTAATGAATACCATGGGATTCAGAGCTGTTAAAAATAATAGTAGAGACTGCTAGACAGCTCCTTTCACTCTCCAGGCTAGTAAGTCTGAATGTATCAAGCATTCAGTTTGTTCCCCCCGCTTCTTCAAAGATGTCCAAGACCAAAAAAAAAAAAAAAAAAAAAAAAAACACAAAACCCAGCTTGAATTGACTTCTAGCTTCCTACCATTTTTCTCTTCAGCTTCTGAACTCTATACAGTATTCCAAGTCTCTTGACTTGGACATGACTGTTAACCAAGTAAAATGATTAAGCTTGCTATCCTATCAAGCCAGAATTTGTCTCTGGTCATATCATGAAGGTAAAAGTATTCCAAATCCTAACTGGAGTATTTCTGGAAACACAAGAATTCTATATACATCTCAAACTTCACATATAATATTCATTTGCTTGATGAAAGCAACTGCCAACCCTTCGTAATTCAGAGTGGTAAGAGGTGAGATATTTCAAGAGGCAGAAAGCAACAATAAATGAAAGTTACACAATCTCAAACATTTCCAAACTGCCCTGACTTCAGTAATAACCCACTTACTTTCACTATATAGTTCCATTGGTATTTTACTCAAAGTTCCATAAGACTTCTATAGCTCATTTATTCTTGCATACTAACAAGTCTTATTATACTTAAGTATAATTCACTCTAGACTTGAATAAACATGTGTAACAAGATGTTACTTTTACACAGATCTTTTAATATAAATGCAGTCTTTTCCTTTATTTTTTTCCTATAATTAACAGAATAATAGAGTTGCACGCAGTACTCGTAAGCTAGTTAGGCCTAAAGTATTTATTGTATTTCTAAAAATAGACATTTACACTGCTTTCAGAACCTGGCATTCTCTTTACAGCCAAAACACCAGCATCACTTAATAAACAAAGTGAAAAAAGTGTAAAATGCCTCAGAATTTTCTTGAGGTTGATTACTCTGTAAAATCATGAAATATTAGTTTTGAAAGGCATATATTTTTTCTGGTCAGAAAAAAAAAATCTTCATTGTTTGGGGCAAACAGCCAGTCTCATTCAGGTCCTCACACCTGAGTGGTCAGCTTTCCCAAGAGTTCTGAACTCAAAGATCTCAAAGGTTTATGCTTAGGTTTGTTCCTTTTTCAGCAGTTCCCAAAAATTACTGAAAAAGAGTTCTTTTTCTCTTTCTGCATCCAAGAAAATGAGACCTTTAACAAAATAAATTAGCACATGACCTAGCTGCTTTTGTTCTTAATTAAGCATTTCAGCAACTTTTTTATAAGATATATTGCACAAGTGAGAGCAACTGGACAAAGACTACTCCATATTCAAGTTTTACTCCTCTTCATCACGTTCTACAGATATTCTGTAGTTTTCAGGGGAAATATGTATTTGTGCAAATCTATTTTAATTGTGTATAAACCAGTTACCTACAGGGCAGTTGGCACAACATACACAAAATAATTCTAAATAATACCCCATCAGCATCATACACCCATTGATTCATCAGGCTAGGAAATAAATTACCAACTTTGTACATTCACTGAAATGTAAGTTAAGTTTTCCTGCACAACACAGAAGAATTTAAGTGTCTTTGTTTCTGTTCCTCAAACATTAGTGGATTATCTACCTGAAATACATATAGCCTGAAAAATAATAGGTTCTAATATTTTTTTTTTTTACATAAAATGCATTATTTCCAGGGGAAAACTGGAAGTTATTTAAGGAAACAGAAAAAAAAATTCTAATTCAATTTATAAAAGAAGTGTCATTCAAGTTCATGGTTTCATTGAGAGATCAGAGTAGATAGAATAAGATAAATCAAAAGCAAATTCTTTAACATACAGCTCTGAACCAAATATCCCAAAAATCCAAATACACTTCACAGTTGAAAACATTCAGGTAGCAGCACTTATATGAATGTTTGGAAAAGGAAATTACTGGTCATGAAAAAAGTGGTATTTGAAATAACTGTAATTTTGCTAACATTCAGTGCTCTGCAAAAGGTTCAATAAAAATAACATTTATTTAGAAAGCCTGACTTGTTCTACTCTAAAAAGAGTCTGAAAGTTATTTTTTTTAACATTTCATTTCACTACCACAGCAGCTCTACAGCTTTCTTTCAACTCCAGCTACCATGGATATCATACACCGATCTTTTTCCCTTTAAAAAGTATGCACCAGCTACTATACAGTGTATGGTACAGTACAACATAAAACAGTCCTCAACCATTCTGATTCCTCCAACATGTTTTAAAATTTGTTCACAAGAAAGGCTAAGCAACCATGAAAGAAATCTTAGCTATTAAAAAGCTCAGTCCTACAGTCACCTTGCAAAAATAGCCCAAGATTTTCCAAGTTTACAATCATCTAGCCATTGCACAACCACTCAAGAAGGGAATTTTCTAACCAGCAACAAGCATTTTCTCCTACACACCTAGAGCACAACACAGAAAAAGCCCTCTACAGGAATACAAAGCTAGTGGCTCTAAACAAAACCACATTGAATGGATGCAGGTGCTACATTAGGGTTTAACTGAACCACTTCTGACCAATACCTGTACCACCTGAGGAGGTTCTTAAAACTCAGCTCTAAACAGCAAGCAGAACCATGTTCTCATCCTTCAGTCCAAGCATCTACAGAAATATCATGGAGAGCATGTAACTTGTGCTTTAAAATGGAAATGCTACTAGGACACTAAATACTCTGCCATCAACCAAGTCAAAATTGGCTGTACTGAATGAACCTAAGAGTTTAGCTGTAGCATGGTTCTGCTTCAGCTGTTGGGAGAGAACTATAATTCTATGGATTAAGCATAATGGTGTGTATTTTGAGATTTGATTTTGAGTTCCTTCAACATAAGAAAAAAAATAAATAGCCCAAATTAACCTCTCTCGATTTTATATTTTATATATGTTATGTGTACCTATTTAAATTCATTAAAAACTTAGAGGCTACCAAAAGCCTCCAAAAGGAGTCTAGAGATTGAAAAATTGCCACAGCAAGTTATCACATTAAAAAAGTCTCTGCTCCTAATAGCATCTGGCTGAATATTTATACTGTGATACTATATATAGTACATGTATATCTATTTTTTCATATACATTGTTACATATTAGTTTCTCAATACATCTGCAGTCTTTTCTTTTTTTTCCAAGACAGGAACCTTTGTCTTTGCAGCAGCAGCTGCACCTGATCCAGAGCCAATCAACTGGATATTCTCTGCCCACTCTCATCCAACACTGCACATCTATCTGCACCTACCATTTTGGTAAAAAAACCCACTCATTTTCTGGTGTAATCCACACAGGCAGTTTGGTCTTAATCATCCCCCCTTCACTGGACATCAATAGAGAAAAATTAAAAGATTCAAGTGATTCTGCTCATTTTTCTATTCATGAAAAAAAGAAAAAGGGTGCTCCTTAAAGAATCTTCTAAAATATCACACGTCTTGATCCTTCTAGCAACTAAACAAACATGTATCTTCGTTCTTAAACCATGAAAGCCAACAAACATTTCAGTGACCATGTGAGAGCTTAAAAATAAAAGCTGGAATACCTCTGACCTCCAGCTTTCAGTTTTTCAACAGTACAGACAGCACATGCATGCTTCATGATACAGCACAGCAGAGCAAGCTAAAGGACAGCTACAAAATTAGTGAATGGACCAGGGAGCAAAAAGAATAACTTCTACAAGACTCAAATTTTTCCAAACGAAATCATTACCAGTCTACATGACTCACTCTTCCTAACAATGGGTGTAGGCCTTGCTGCCCTATAATACTAATTATTTATCTACTGGCAGCCTTATTACATCTTTAAGAAAGAGTTTTGTTTGTATGTATTCATTGTTTAAATATATTTTATTCAATTTTATACTTCAAAGACAAAATTAGCTTCAGAGAAAATTTTAGAATAAATACGGCAACACAGCATCTTAACAAAAACACTAAAGGTAAGGTATGTGGCACTAACAAGGATAAATATAAACAGAACTACTACTTAGCTCTCTTCATCACAATAATCAATCACCTTGAGAGTTAGGTATTACAATGGCAGTGCCAGAATAAAATTGACTTACCTATACTAGGTGGACTGCCATAATTTACAGGGGACTCTGGAGGCCTTCCACAATGTAGTGCAGCAAGAGCAGATCCCTTCCATACAACATGTTTGCAACCTGTTTGTTAAAAATCACACCAAAAAATGTAGGCAAATGGGTTTTTTCACGCAAAACCACAGGAAAGGTATACAATATCAAGAACTCTCAAAAATTCTTGTGAAATTTTCATACTTTTGTTTGTACGAAGCAAAGACTGTCTGCCAGCCCCTAATAATGTCTGCACTCCAGGGACACTTTGTGGAATTTCTTGCTCTAGAAGTGGTCCAAGTCGATGGCATATTTGAAGCAAGTGATCAGGTGCCAAGTGTCTGTAGTATTTCACCTATTATATCAAAGAGCAAACAAAACATTTGAGAAAGAATACAGTATTTTTGATGCACTACTGGTTTAATCTTTTCCCCCCAGACTGTTACACAAATGCATAAGAAAATTATTGGATATTAAAGGACAAAAACAAATAATGACCTTTAAGTACAATAATTCATTCCAGCTGGTCCTAATTAATTCTTCTATGCAGCACATGCCACTTTGTACAGAGAACCGTTGGTATTTACTACTTTCTGACTCCAAGGCACAGTTGGTCATACACTAATAAGCTCCCTTATAATCACAGTAAAAAAATGTAAAGTACATTTACATTTAAGTAGTGGCTTGGTCAAGATAAATTACTGTAAGATAAAGATGAGACAAAGACTGTAAAGACAGCAACATTTACTTCTTGCAAGAAATACAAATACCAAATAAATAACATAGCTTTGTAAAAGAAAATGCAAAAACCTTCTGCCTCAACTCACCTAAGCTAAAATACCTTGAAACTTCATAACTGGCTTTATTTATTTTACATCTAAAGCTTTTAAAAAAAAAATGTTGGCTTAAGTAATTCAACTTTAAAATTCTTCTTATAAGTTTTTGTAACAGGTCATAATTTTAAACTGCACAGTACCAAGATAAGCTCCTATTATCAGCAACATAACTTCTCACCACTTGATTATAACCAGTTCAACCAGCTTTAATGAATGCTAGACAAAACCAGTTTATTCTTTTGAACTACTATAATTCTAGATCAGAAAACTGTCTTAAATAACAAGGGGGGGAAATAGCTTTGAAATGTATGTGACAATAGTAAAAATCCTACTAACATAAGGCTTTTGGTTAAGAAATAGCATTTTTAAAATGCATAAGGTATTGTCAACTCAGATTATAACAAAAAATTAAAATAATAAATTAAGAGGAGAGGGAGAATATACTCATTTTCTTCAATTCTTGAATAGAATTTGGCATGTACTCATTTTTGTCCTTCATACAGCCTGAAATACATCTTCACAGTTTTACTTCACAGAAGAGGAAAAAAACCAGCAAAATAGTGAAGAAAAAGCTTGTGATATTTTGTTATTCTGTAACTAGAGGAGGCCTTGACTGACACTTAGGCAGAATGGTGCTTCTGTATTACACCCAATTAACAGAATATACCTCATTCTTCATCAGATGTGCTCCTATCTTGCTGACACACCGTAATTGTTTCATGTACTCCGGCAGTTTGCTAACATAAAGAGTGCTGATGACTGAAACTGAGGTTCTGGAAAAGCCTTGCTTACAGGAGTAATTCCCCCCACCACAATCTCCTAGCAAAGGAGGGAAAGTTTTCTCTCCTCTGTCTTGGTCTAACACTGGCCAGCAACTCAGTCTTATGCAGCCACTCACTCATTCTCAGTGCAGTGGAACAGGGGAGAGAATCAGATGGGTAAAAGAGGAAAAAAAACTTGTGGGTTGAGATAAAAACAGTTTAATAAGTAAAGCAAAATCTGCACAGCAAGAAAAGCAAAATAAGAACTCATTTACTACTTTCCATAGGCAGGCAAATGTTTAGCTGCTTCCTGGAAAGCGGGGTTTTCCTTCTGTGGATTATATTACATTTGTAGAAAGCCTTGCAAGCTATCTGAATTTGTCTGCCTAAAAGTTAAATGACTTGCAAAATTCACACAAGTTAAAAAAAAGCCAATTCTTTTAAAAATATTAGAAATATATTTTACTTAAATCAAATTGCAACTCATCATAAAGATCAGTTAATTTTAAATTGCTAAATTCAATGTCATCAGACAGGAACACTGTTAGAAGAGTAGCAAAAAATAATTCTGAATTAGTATGATAAGAAAAATGAATCAGAATAGCAAATCAACATGGTTTTTTCTGCCTAAAGGAGGAATCACAGTCAAAATACATGCATGAGAGCTCTAAAATACCTAAAAAGCCGTAAGAAGTGATGAAGCTGTACACACTTTTTGCCATCAACAGCCCTGATCCATTTCCTTAGCTTTTGTTCTCTGCTCCTATCAAAAGGAGCACAAAAGCTTAACAAACACTGCTCTTTGCTTAATTCCATCTGAAACCAGAATTTACACCTGCAGAATCTGAACTCATCTCCCAAAGATTAATAATTACTGGGTTTTTTTGTTTAACCATGAATAATACAACAAAATACACAATACAGTTGTCATTTTATCCTGCTCAAGACCCTACAGTTTTACATATCCTAAGAAATGCATAAAATCTAAAGTAAATGAAGTAAATCATCTTTGACACATTCCAAAACTACAGCAAGCTGACATCTTGAGTCATTTCTCATGATTTGTCATAAGCCATGTGCTCACTTTTTATTTTAGCAGAAACTAGGTAGGCTCAATTCCTCTTGCAGTTTTTAAAGCAAATGTTTTGATAAGAGGCATCTATCTGTTTCGTTCTTTATCATCTGTATTAAAGATCTCAATATATACCTTACACCCACACTACAGTCTCTTCTCATTTAAGTCCATTTGTGTGAAAAGAGCTATTTATGTCACATTATGCAGTAGTTTTGTGATGCTTCTTCACAGTATTTGTCTAAGTAATCATAGCTCACTACTAAGCAGCATTCGCAACAGCTCATTAACAAACTGATTCAATGATACTAAGTGAGCTGTATGGATGCTTTACCAAAACAGAAGTGGCATTGCCCATTTAAACACTTGTCAGTTCCAAGAAGTTTATAGAGCTATTTCATGAACCATACACCGTCAACATTTGGCTGTCATTTTCCTACATAAAGCTAAAGTATACACAAGAAACTTAAATAAAAAGGTAGGTTTCATTTCTCAGTAAAATCTAATAGGAAAACTTTTTTAATTAAAGGTTTTATTTGGACTGATGTTTTTTCCCTTTTTCTCCTTCTACAAACAAACAAAATGTGGAACTTGAATAACTTATTAAAAACAGGCCATTAAGTAAGTTTTCTCCAGGTGATATAATTTCTTCACCATCAAAAAATTCTTCATCTACTCCAACTGCCTGACCACTTCAGGGCTGACCAAAAGATAAAGTATGGTGTTATGGGCATTGTCCAAATGTCTCAGACAGCAACAGGCTTGGGGCTTTGACTGCCTCTCTAGAAAGTCTGTTCCAGTGCTAATTTGTATGTGTGAATATTACAGTGGAAGTCACAAATTAAAAAGCTGTGTAACAGAAATTCACCCAATTTCTCCCTTCTGAAAAAGGAAAAACAAGAACTGCAGAAAAGATAACAACTTGGTAGCAACAAGTCAGGACAAGGTAAGTTTATTTAATACATTAAACTAAAATAATTCCGATTGTTCCATGGTGCGGCCTACCAGGAAACAATTCTTGCACTGACAAACTCCAAAAAGGACATAGAATTAAGAAAAATATACCTACAACCCAAAAAATCCACATCCAGAGTACTCTCAAGTCAGACTTCTGAGACAAAACAAAACAAATAATTTTTTGTTTTAATGGTAGCATTAGAAGCTTTGTCGGAAACAGAAAAGTTCGAGACAACTCAATAGAATGAAATTTGGTTTCATATCAATCTCTGATTCCAAGAAGAGAAAGGAAAGCAAAACAAAAAAAATAACAGATGTACAAGTATTTAAAATTCATACAGCTCTAAATGAAAGTGAAAACTGGACTCTAGAAACAGGAATTTAAAAATTATATGCCAAAACTGTGATGTCAAACAGCATAAAAAGCACAGGATTTTTTCTCTGCCAGTCCCCCCAGCTGAAATTCTAGCTGTTTTTCTTCCTCGCCTTATTAGACTTTCTGCAATGTCTAACTCTGCTCTGTTCTTCCAAAAGAAACGCACAGAAGACATGCTTTTAAAGTAAAATAATAAACTCTCTTTTTGTTCCCGCAGTCTTTTCACATAAGTTAACACTTCTTAACTATTACTGTAACAAAAATTAGAACTCTGAAAGCAAGTACAAAATTTCCAGATCTTAAGCATAAATATTATTTTCTAGAAAATTAGAAGCAGCATTATCCTCAACCTCTCCCTTTACCGACTATCCCCAGCTTCACCTATTCCAAACAAGCAGCATGGGAATACACAAAATGCAGCTGCACAGCTATCTGGACTAACATATAAATCTTTATTACCTTTGAAATAGACCTAAGTGCTTATATTTTCATTCTGCATGACTCTGCAGCATAATTCAGCATCAGAAGCACAATGAATGAAACAAAAGAATCGTGATTTGACCTAGACTCTTGAGTTAAATTTGCAATACATAATGCAGTTATTCACCATCAGTGTTTTAGACATCAAATAAAATATGACCTTATTCCAGTGCTCCAAATACTCTGAATCATTCTCTGAAAAATTGTTGTTCCCCCCCTCACCATGTTAACAGTCAACATGCTTAGCTACCAGGTTGACTGTAAATATGTTTCAGAAAAACACATTTCCACACAAGGACATTTAACAACAAAGCCTACGTCAGTCAGCTACCTATACTCCAAGATGTGAGAGCTCAATCTTACACCAGCAGCTATCCCACTTTAACTACCCTACTATGTAGCATATTACCCAAAACAAGCTCCAAATTAAATTACAGTAATTGTTGTACTATATCAGATCATCAATCTAATAGAATACTGTGTACCACCAGCCACTGCCTTATCGCTTTAAAATTAGGAATTGCAATGAAATGCAAGCAGTTTTCTCTGAAGAATTCTCATTCCCTTTTTTCTTCTTTTGGGGGTGGGAGGTCGGGGGTGGTCTGGGGAAACAGGGCAGGGACAACAAACAGGGAGGGAGAATCGGAGAACTAACCGTTTTCACCAAAACATATTTATTTCTTGTATACTTTCTAATTCTGCTTGAGCTAAAACTATATGGTTATTTAAACACTATTTCCAATCAGAATGCCTATTATTTTACTGTGAGGTTACTCTTTCTCTAATTAAATGCATCTCTATGAAACCAGCCATCCCAAGAACACATTATTTTTTCAACTATTTAATGCTTTTAATAGGTGTGAGGCCAGAGCAGATAAACTCAAGACTTAGTATAAACAGTCTGCTGCAAGCTTAACACATGAGAAGGTGTGAGCAGAAGCAGCATTTTGTGCCTTATGGACTAAGATGTTCAGCTATGCCTGCTACTGTTAAATTACCTGTAGCTGTTTGCCTTTCTTAAATTCGCTCATAATGTGTTGAGGGTCTTGTTGGGTTTGAGGTTTTTTTAAACAAAAGTTACACTTTAGAAACTTGATATTCCTCTTCATCCCATCTCTCACCAGTGTTTCTTAGCCCCAGTTTGAAAGAACTAGCACAAAACAGTTGACATGGCCAGTTCTCTTGATTATCTGTGGAACAAATAAATGTGTGGTGCTTCCCACAACAAACAAGTGTTTCCCCATATCAAAATATAATCGTTTGAACAGAGAGGTTTTAACATCACCTCAGTTCTCAACTAGGGGAATAGTCTGTAGAAGAGAAGCACTTGTCTTTTAGAATTCAGAGGAGATCATTTAAGTTGATATATGTCCAACAGAAGCACTGTTAATGAGACCAAAAATCTGGCTAGGGATAACAATCAGAATACTTAGGTTTTCTTAGCCACAGTGCCAAGTCTTTCAGAACACCTTCCAAAATATTGCATAGACTGTCAAAATACTGTTAATAAAAACTAGGTGATAATACAGCTCTCTGATTCAACTCAAGTTTTAATTTTGCTCCCTATTTCTTTGAATATCTTTACAGAACAAGATATCCTGAAGAAAAAAATCACTTATTATCTGGTTACTTATTAAGAAAGAGAATTTCTAAATAGTAACCACAATTCTGCCTAAAAGACTTAACTACTACATGAACAAAGAAACACAGTACCCATGTACTTAATGTCCCAGTCCCACAGATACTCTTTGTAACTTCACGCAGGTTTTTACAAAAAAAAAAAAAACAGTGGAATGACCTGAAAAAAGTGTTTTGTAATTTTCACTTGAAATTACAGTTAATGATTGTGGGCTGGAGAAGAGAAAGGCACAAACGACAGCAAAAAAATCATCAACAGTTCGTGAGACCAAGACATACTGCCTATTAACCATATTGGGCCATCCTGCTGGTGTGAAGTCCCAGCCTTCTCCCTCCTCAACCACCACCACCATGAATAAAATTCTAATTCAACCGAGAAAATTACAATTACATGAATATTCTGGATAAGGAAGTTTACATAATAGTTCTGGATCATCTACACTATGATGCTTGTACCACAGAAGACCTTAAAAAAAAAAACAAAAACCACAACACTCCTTATGGTAGCTCTAAAATGTTGAAGTAAATCTCAACAGTTGGTTTCACTCAGCTGAAGTCTACTTTGCTCCCAAAAGAAGCAACTACAACACATTCTCCAACCCCTCCACACCCACTCCTATCATCTTCCTCGTGGTGGTGGTGGTAAGACCCATGGTGTTGCAAACAAAAAGAGCTGAGCCATCTTAAATTACTGTTCATTTTTCAGACAGTTCAGCTGCCTCATCCAACTAACTACACATTTGGATGAGCACTCGTGCCTACACAAAGGATGCAGCAGAAATGCACAGCTTTCATCCACAGCATACAATTAGAGCAGCTACACCCATAGGGAAACTGCAACATGAAAAAAAACAATTACCCTGGAATCAAATGATGCACCAAAGCTTGCTTGTGTAACAAAGGCCCTAACAAAGGTGTTTTAAAGCCTAAAAATGCAACACAACACTTAAACATCTTATCCACAATCTATAAGCAATTGACACGCCTGCTTTGCTCTGCCAAAATGAGCTGTTAACTCTTAAAATTCCTCAGTTTCTGTCCCCCATAGTGAGAAATCCTCAATGTTTCAAAAAGAGAGAAAAATAGCTGTCTTACAATTTGCAAGTTTTCACAACAAAAGCAAGAGAACACAAAACATCCTGAGATCTGTTACTGAAGAGTCCCATCATTCTTGGTAGACCTATACTGAAAGTAGCCTACCAGGGAATCGATTCTCAGAGGGTCTTAGGTTATAGCACAAATAGAAATCTTTATAGTGGCAATATTAGAATGAGATTAGCACTGTGAAATAAGAGCCTACACTATCAAAGCCATATTCAAGTGATTTATGCCACACATGGTGACTGTAGAAAAATATAATATAGAAATACTGAAATTCAAAAAAAACCACTTCGGAATGTAATATGAGTATAATAGCATTTCTGAACTCATGTATTTTCCTGTAGCATTACAAGTATGCACAGCATGGTATTAGCTTATTTAAGAAAATGAAACATTTACTTTCACTGGCCAAACAGAAAAATGAAAGTAATTTACAAGACAAAAATTGCATCATATTTAACATTATTTGTGCAAATTAAGTAACAGAAATAAAACATCTAGGACTATGAATCCTAGTCTAATAACAAAAAGTTAACTCTAACAAAAATTCTTAAATAAATGTTTTCCAAACAAGGACAAAATCAGAAACCTCATCATCTCTCGAAAATATATACATATATATATTAAAGGAAGGATTTATTGAAAATATAGGTATAATAAAAGGCATGATTTTGCACACAGCAAAAGAGAAGCTTGGGATTAAATTCCATCCCGGTTACACGGAGCCCTTATTCCCTCGTAGAGTAAAAGTCAGATGTCTAACACTACATTTACTGGTAATTTTCTTAGCCTTTTCTCCCTTCAGACCTTTCTACAAGGTTTAGTGAAAGCTCAAGGCATTCATGTCTGAGAAGCTGTACCAAAACATGGCAAAACATGCCATCTTGAGAAAGAGTCAGCATCTTAAAGCTGGAAAAATATTAAATTTAAAAAAAAAAAAAAAGAAAGAAACAACGTTAGCTCATCATTCTCTCTCTCGAAAGCTAAGGATCCTTCGGTTTGAGATAAATAAATTTTTTGATAATGAAACAGGATACAATGAAAAACTCTTCTTTTGTACGAAATGTAACTGTCACGCTGCAAATACACTTCCGTGCCAGCTTTCACATGCCTAAAATGTCAAGTAAGACAAAGTTAACACAGCTTTGACAAGTGAGGCAAGAACAAATAGAGGATAGAGAGAAGCATCAAGAACAAAGTAACCAATTTCACACACACAGCCCCCAACATCTAAGTAAGGACAAGGTGGGAGAGAGCTTAGAAATGTTTATTGGGAAGTCTAAAGAAGCTTGTTACAAACAGACAACTAGGAAGAGAAAGGACCTATTCAGCATCACCTCTTCAAATACAAGTATCCAGAAGCAAGTCCAAGTTTTGAGGAAGTACATCTTATGCCATTACATACCTATGCTGACTAAACTAGTATTTACCTGCATTCCACAAACAAACAAAGTTTTTTGGAAAAGGTCTGAATGAACTTATTTTTCACCAACTCTTCTGACTTCAACTTTTAAAATGCCTTTTTCCTCACTTTTTCCTTTTTTACATCCTTTTATATTCTGACTATATAGAAGAAACCCAAATCCGTGCTACGCTAAAACTGTATCTCCAATTCTTTATAATTTATTGGATAAAAGAGACAGATTATTGATAAGTTTTACCAAGCAACTCTTACTGTTGTTTGAAATGGGTCAAATGGCCTTGCAGCCTTACAAATAAATAAGTAAATAAGAGTAGCATAACATATCATGCACTTTGAAATTCCCGGCTCAGTTTCCTCATATTTGATTTCAAGAAAGTTCAAAAGTACTAGTATGTGCTTATATGTTTTCCACAAGTTAACTGCTATCAATTCTTCCACACTATATGTATGAAAATGCCTGTGCCAATACAAGTCTTGCTACAGAAAAAAAGAAACAATGCTGTAAGTAAACCTGTTCTAACTACAATAAAAACCTCTGGTTCGTACTGTAACATTCAGTATAGAATAAAAACAATGCATGTGGTGACAGTCTTTATTGGAGGCATTACAGATGGAAACTGTTCTGTCTCCTTTTGTGGAAGTCCAAAAGTTCTCAACATATTTGTGTTCCGGAAGTACTGGAGTTCAGAACTACTATAAGCAACCAGTAAGGGAAATCTCTCTTTGATGAGCATCACAAACAGGGCTCAGTCTTCCTCTTAAATCGTTTTCAGAAATTCAGAGACTATATTATACAATAATGCACCTGCAATGAAAACAATACTAGCAACAAGTTGCCAACGGACACAATTCAGACACCTTAACTGCTGTTTTCCCACCTGCTGTAGTTCACAACGTGTTAGGGAAAAAAAAGCATCCAGGCCCCTGTCTGCTAGACAGAGCTACATCACTGCAAGGAACACTTTGTTTTATCACTGATCTAACCCGGGATGAAAAGCACACACTAGGAAATTTTAAAAAAGAACAAAACAAAAATCCACCTAAGTCAAATTTGTGATGCGACCCTGGCAAGCCCAGTTACAGCCACGCACCAGATACATTGCATATAAAAAACTCCTGGCCGCATAACGCACCTCACCAGCGGCACACGCCGGGGGCAGCAGGAGGGGCCCCTCACCCCA